>NW_015113987.1:219280-243261 GCF_001443285.1 Poecilia latipinna | reverse complement strand
CGTTTACGCAGAGTGAAGGAAAGAGGAGACCAGCTGTACAGGCAGGCTGCGAAATGAGATGATCGGTATCGGTAAAAGAGCCAATGATCGCCGATCACCGATCATGCACTTTTTCACGAAAATCGGCACGATTATGAACGGTGACCGATCGATCGGCACACCTCTAATATAAAGCAAATTGCTTTGTCATAACTTGTCATAAGTTCAATTCAGGAGAAGTTGAACTTACAATTTATGAACTAAATAAACCGAGATTCTCTTTTAGAACTGGTGCAGTTACTATATATTTCTTTACCTTTTTAAACTATTTCTTAGACTCCTTTTGTTTGCCATGTCCTATAGCTTAATCTGCTGTTGTGATTTGGACCTGAGGCCCTCCACTCACATGGGGCCAGATAAGACCCACATCAAGCACGGCACAGACTGATGTCTTGGTAGCCATCATTAGCAACCCACACACATATTATTAACTAAAGGATTATAGCTGACAGCAAAATATAGACAAACTGAGCTGTTTGTGCCTGGCCTGTTACACTTAATGAGATTGCTTCCAGTACTGTAACTATTATTAACTTGCAAAAAAAAACTCTTCTTTTCTCTCTTTAATGCATGCTTTCTTTTTTTTACCCAAGCAAGAAATATAAGTGTAATCTTTGTTTTGTACACATACAAATTGCTTATTTTACTTTAGTTAACCTTCACTTAACCAAAACTCTGTGCTGAGGTGCATTAAAACTATGTCTTTTGTCCTCAAGTGTTGTATTATCACGAGATGGGAGCAGAGACGTTCGGCCTCGAGCGCAAAGCTCTAAAACTACAAAGTCATTACAGTTTGTCCTTATGAGGCAGCTGCATTTATTAATAAAGCCTCGCTGTGTGTTGTTTATACAGCTTATTATTTATTTAGTGTTTATGGTGGTAATTGTGCTGTGGTATAATGGAAAGGCTGAGCACCATGAGTGTTTTATCTGCTCATGTACATCGTTTCCTCTCTCAGTCAGAAACACGCGTCCCCCTGGGGCCAACGGGGATCTGCTTTATAGAAGTTTCCCTGGCATTGGTACACATTACAGTTAAACAGGGCAAGCACTTAGCAGCAGTTAGAGATTTAGAGAGTTACATGCATTTTAATCTGCTTGCAATTTATTTTTGTCTCTTTTTGAAATAAATCTTAACAAATGCTGTATAATGTTAGTTTATGTGGAGTCACCCACGGTGCTCTTTTGGATTGTTGCTATTTTAGTTGATGATTTACATTTATTCCAAAAGTTCATCAATAATTAATCAGTAAAAGGGAAAAAGAAGAGGCCTATTTCTCTTGGCAAGGCTTCAAAATGAGAAAAGAAAAGCAAACATACCATTTCAGTAAGGGAGACTGAAATGTGTTGATCTTCATAATCAGGAAATACCAACTATAAAATTGCTGCTCATCTAAATTTACAAAAACCAAACCATACATCCAGTATAGGCATCAAGAGCAGTTGGAGTCCATCCAACTGTCCAAATGTATTATTTGTGAGCAAAGTATGAATGCCCTAGAATACATAAATATTTTCTTAAAATGTAATATCCTATCAAAAATTTAATGCAAGAAATCCATTGCGGGTGCAGTATTGCAAATATTGATGTTCCAATGATGAATGTGATTCAATATTTTATGCAGCTCTAGTAGAACATAAGAAAGATAACATTTAGGTCAGAAAAATCCTCACTGTTAGAGGGGAAAAAAGTTACATTTTCATTCCAGGAAAAGATTAAACAACTATGAAATATTTCTGTTTACTCCTCGAGATTTAATGGTTATATAAATGAGACACGCACAAAAAAACAATGCTTCCTGTTGTGCTTTCAGATCCTGGGCTATGCAGATCACGTCTTCACTGGACTCTTCACCATTGAGATCATTCTTAAGGTAGTGTTTACTGGTTATAACATACATTTTGGAGCATGCCAAATACTTTTGACACATATTTTTTCTCTTTTTTTTGGCACACTCTCTCCAGATTAAACAAGCTTAAATATTTCATGCAGAAATACTCTGCGTAAATACAAAGGCACCAACAACTACCGTTATTTTATGTTAAAATCCTAAAGCCTTAGAGAGGACTTTATGACCCCACTCTGATAAATGTTGCCAACATTTGTCTTGCTTTTGAGATTCTGTGAAAGTAATTAGCTCTATACTGTTAGCAATTAGGTCTAGATGAGGCTGAGTTAGTTCAAAATGTAACTATTCCATATTAAAAAAACATGTTAGAAAACATTGTCCATTTAATTGCAGATGACAGCCTATGGAGCCTTCCTCCATAAAGGTTCATTCTGTAGAAATTATTTCAACATTCTGGACTTAGTAGTGGTCAGCGTTTCTCTCATCTCTTCTGGAATACAGTAAGTGCATCGACAACTTTTGCTCGGCATGTTTTACAGTCTTAAAGGGTAATGTTTATGTAATCATAACTTTCTGCAAGAATACCTTCATCATCATTTAGGAAAGCAATGCAAATGTGTATCAAGACTTAATAGTGTTTAATTTTCTAACATGGCACAAAAGATTGGGGTTGACTACATGAGTTGTAGAGCTAATTCACCTGTATTTAGCGGTTTGACAACAATTTGAGCTTGGAACTCTGCCACGCTTCACATTTACCTTAACTTTGTCACACGATGTTGCATCAGACCCTCTATCCCTTTGTGATGTTTATTAAAAAGGATGTTTTCTGCTCCTTACTTTCTGCTTCTAGTCTAATAACTCCTTGAACTGCTGTGATGTTTAATATGCTTTGCTACACTCTCTGTCTCTAATGCTTAATAGACTAGACTTCTCGACGTAAGTCCACATTAGTCTGTATTAATAACCCCTTTAATAGACCTTCACCTCTACCGTGTAAAGTTGTCACTCTTTTGATTTGATATTTCTATGGTCTTGGAGAGTTTAGTAGGTCTCGATGAAAATCCGATTTAAAAAAAAAAGTAACCTAAAAAATGTCAAGCACATCCATTTGTGCTTGGATGTCTTGTATTAAAAAAAAATGACTTAGTGCTAAATTTATGTCGTAATATGTATTTGCAGGAGGCTGCATAATTAGTTTTTGACCATAAGATTTTTTTTTTCAGTGGCTAAATTATCCTGGGTCTTGGATAAATTGAGCAGTCACCCATTTTATTAATGTAATGGGTCAAATTCATTTCTGCTGTTTCTGAATAAAGGTATACTCTCCTGGGCTATAGAAATTACACGTGAATGTTAAACTCAGTGGGTTTTATTTGCCTGTTAAAGGTACTGAATGAGTGTGTGTGGGATTTTTCATGAATGTATCACAGTTGAATTAATTGTGATGGTGCTGCATTTTATTGTGCCTGTGGCTCTTACAACATAGCACTTTCTTTTTTTTTTATTTTCCTATGAGGCACTTTGATCAGAAGTTTAGGTGAATGCAAGTCGACACGTGGTTATTTTGTCATGTTTAATAGAAAGAGAAGCAAGGCCGGCTTGGATTGATGATTAACACACTGAACAGTACCTTGCAAAAGTAATAACACGCCTTGAACATTTTTTTTTTTTTAGACCGTCATGTTACAAACACAAACTCTAATGTATTTCTTTGGGATTTTATTCCATAAAACCAAAATAACTGTTTTTATTTTTTATTTTTTTGAGATTTTCGAACTCAGCTGTTTTGTAGTCTATTTGTCTTAATCTCATATGACTTAAATGACAAATTTTCTAGGTCTATCAAGTTGAAACATTTGCCTGGGGCTTTGTTGGGTCTGCATAATTTGTAAGACATAAAAAATGTTTGTGCAGATGTGCCGAAAACCTTCTAGTGGATGGTAGTAAATAAAATTCTGAGATTTGTGCAACGCATTTGTGAAACTGTAGGGCTACCAGTTCTATTTAGAAGATGTATAATTAGTCATTAGAATAAAGGATGCTCCTCTTTTCAGAAGTTTTTCTTTAACAGTAAGTATCAGTTTCTTTCCACTTCCTACTTTTATTTTTCTGGAAATGAATTTCACTTTAAAATACACATAAGTTGGTGGTTGCAACATGACAAAACTAAAAAAAAAAAAAACAAAACTTAAGAATGTAAATAGTTTTGAAGCACTCCGTATATACATGGAACATTTTTATTGGCATCCTGGCCAATATTTATCTTAATATCTTATGGTCCCATTTGTATTTTTGCTTTTCTTTTAGATGGATAGAGTACTTCTTATCTTCAGGTGGTTGGTAAATAGTGTTCTTCATCCCTGTCAGCCCGCTCAACTCAGTCAATATCTTAAACTATTACTTTTTTTCAAAGAATGTGCTATAACTTGAGTATATCCTCACAGCTAGTTTGACTGTGATATGTGGCTGATAACATCCCACTCCACGGAAACTGCCTTTAACTGCTTTCAGACTTTTTCCTTCCTCTGTAAAGAGTTGCACAACAGGTGTTTTTATCCTATTTTCTCTTTTCAAAAATAATGTTTCTCTTCAAATCACTCCTTTAGCCTCCCCCAGAGTCACCCTGTTGAAAATTTATGTTGACATTTTGAATTCTTCTAACGATTCTAATGGAAAGATGGGTTCTTATCTAATCCTGATATAGGAATTTAATTACCTTTTGATATCAATATTTGCCGATCCTGAATGCAGTTAGTGCTGGTTTTGATAATGGTGTAAAAATAAGCTTGTATGAATGCAACACAGAGGCATTGCCAGCTAAAGATGTTTACATGATTTATATTTTCAAGACACATCGTTACATAATAAGCACGAGAGTGATCTGTTCATGCCTACGTTCACATTAAGCTGCAAAATCTGTTGAGAACACGGAGGAAAGAGGCCAAAGGACTTTACCCGGAGTTGATTAGCTGTTTCACAAAATACGACCTTCAACTCTAATGCCATTTTAAGTGCAAAATGTTTATAACATGATCTGAAAATGAAATGCAATGATTGGTGTTTACTGGAAAAAATCTGATTCCCTAGTTAAAAGCATTTCAGTTGTAATTTGGAAAACGAGTGAGATTTCCTAATAGCCGTAGCGTACCAACGACCAATCCCAATACAAATGGGCAAAATGTATTTTTGTTCATTTTACAAGTTCAAATTCCAAAGGAAGCACAGAGAATGTACAACACCATGTGTGTCACTAATTCATTAAGAAAACCAATGAGAAGACTTAACTGTTCCAGTATGTTGCAATTGCGTGTGATTAACATTTTTTATGGCTGTAATGTCACACTTCCAGAGTAAAATTAGCCTTGAACATCACCTCCAGCACCACATAATCACAGATCCTGGATTCATGAATAGATCTGTGCTCTTAGTTCATATCCAATACAACAACAACAAAAACATGTTGGTGCTGGGTTCAATATTGATAAAGGATCAGTCCCATCTCTAATTTACAGTAAATAAGCTGTATTTTTTTTTTTTATAAAAGCATATGTGTTGGCTTTCAGAGTAACTAATTATGCACAGAAACTTGGTTCAGTTGCTAAGAGAACCAGTCTTCTTGGTTTTACTAATCAGTTAGTGGATAAACTCAAAATGTCAACATATAAATTTGGTCCTTTTGTAGTTCCGTACAAGTCATTCTTTTTTGAGCACCTCCTTTAAGGGTTCACACTGTTTGACCGTCGGCTTGACCTGACACTCTTTTACAGCACAGAATTTCTCTGTTTGCTTGTAAAACGTCTTGTGTCTTTATGTTGGTCTCTTCATGTTGTACCCGTGTTCTTGTCAATGTTTTTGTGTGTCTGTATTATATTAAAAAATTGCTGATAAAGTCTCTTGTGAATCATTCTTGTCAGAGAAAATATTAAAAAATATTAGAATGGCTATAGCTTTATTAATAATTGGGTCATAATGGAGGGGGAAAAATCATTAATAGGATTATCCTTATCTCGTTTGAGTTTTTTCTTGTTTGGGGTAAAATAAAAACGCAGACGAGCTGTGATGCGAGTTCCTCCAAAATGCAGGTACTTTCGAGTGGGTATTAGTTTACCACGTCATTTTTTTCAGGTCCAGTGCAATTAATGTTGTAAAGATCCTGAGAGTCCTGCGAGTGCTGAGACCGCTGAGAGCCATCAACAGAGCCAAAGGACTAAAGGTTCACACAAACACACACACACAGAAAGAAAATACTCTCCTGGTTCAAAGAGGCCGACATCAATACGCTAACTGTAATCTTTGCTGTGGTTTTTAGCATGTCGTGCAGTGCGTTTTTGTGGCCATCAGAACCATCGGCAACATCGTCATCGTCACTACATTGCTCCAGTTTATGTTTGCCTGTATTGGAGTGCAACTATTCAAGGTAAGGAAAAGAGAGCAGAACATCCGTCTTTAGCTGAAGGAAGAAAAAAAAAATAAAAATTCTACGTCTTTCAAACAGGGCAAGTTCTTCTACTGTAGTGACAGCTCCAAACAGACTCAGGCAGAGTGCAGGTATGAAAACACCCCCTTTACCATGAATGGTATTTTTTTTTTCCTCTTAGACTCTATTTGCTGGACGTCAATGTGTGCGCACTTGTGTTTTCAGAGGTTCCTACATCATGTATAAGGATGGGGACGTGAGGAAACCAGAAAAAGCCCTGAGAATCTGGGAAAACAGCGACTTCAACTTTGACGATGTCCTGCAGGGAATGATGGCTTTGTTTGCCGTGTCTACATTTGAGGGCTGGCCCGGGTGTGTTTCTTTCTACTTACGTTGACTTACAGGAGACTTCATACTACTTGAACTTTTTCACATAAGAAATTTCTATTTTGTCTTTTTTTTTTATTCCAAATAAAAAATTTGACATCCATTTGTTTTCCACCCTTCTTAGTTGATACTTTTTTGTGCAGTTATGGTGGCGTTTATTTTAGGGATGCAATTTTGAAAGCTATTCGACTGTTTGTTTCAACTTTACATTTATGTGATTTTTTTTATTGTTTTTGCATTCGTTCACCACATAAAATACATTAAATAGACGGAAAAGGCAGGTTGTGGTTGTAAGGTAACGAAATGTAAAAAAGTTCAGAAGGTACGAATATTTTTGCAAGCCACTACGAAGTTTAACTCATCTCTTTTGTGGATCTATCTCTGACAATTAACTGAAATTTGTTCGTGCTCTCCATCTGCTCTGGTCTGTTAGGTTGCTGTACCGAGCCATAGACTCTCACGCTGAAGATGTCGGACCAATCTACAACTACCGCGTGGTCATTTCTATCTTCTTCATCATCTACATCATTATCATCGCCTTTTTCATGATGAACATCTTCGTCGGTTTCGTCATCGTCACATTTCAGGAGCAAGGAGAGCAGGAGTATAAGAACTGTGAGCTGGACAAGAACCAGGTAGTGCTTGGTTTGGTCTGCGGGCGCTTTATGGTGCGGTAGATCAGCGTCATGGACGGGGGGGGGGAGCGTTAGGCAATAAGGGACTGTCCTACTTGATAATGGGATTCAATAATGTCAAAAAGGCAGGTTGCAGCAATAAGACAAGACTACCAAAAAACTCTTCTAGATCTCTTACAGTATCATAGTCAGGGATAAAAATAAAAAAAAGGGGGGGTATAAAAAAAGAGAACTACCATGCAAGCCAATATCAGAGGTAAAAGCTCACATTTGTGGATGTGTTTCAGCGTCAGTGTGTGGAATACGCCCTGAAGGCTCGACCTCTGCGTCGTTACATCCCCAAGAACCCTTACCAGTACAAGGTGTGGTATGTGGTCAACTCTACCTACTTCGAGTACCTGATGTTCACTCTCATCCTCCTCAACACCATCTGTCTGGCCATGCAGGTGAGTCACACATGTACACCGACACTCGGCACTCTCCAGAGTTTTCAGCAAGCCTGGTATAAAGAGAGAGAGAGAGAAAAAAGCCTTTTGAAAATGTTCAGCTTTTATTGCAGTTGTACAAATACACACTAACAAGAAATCAAGAGCTTTCATTCAAGTGGGAAGAAAATCCCAAGTTAGGAATTACTGATTCTGAAACAACTTTGGGTATAATTCAGGATTTATGGACACTAATTAGACGTTTTGAAATCAAAGATTAGATTTTTGTTGTTGCTGACTGAGATTTTTTTTTTTTTTTTTTGGATGAGCCATACAAAAATTGTGGAGAGTGCTGCATTTAGTGATACTGTTACATTCCCTTTTTCTCTTTTGCAGCACCATGGACAGACCAAAAATTTCAATGATGCAATGAACATCCTCAACATGCTCTTCACAGGACTGTTCACAGTAGAGATGATCCTAAAATTAATCGCCTTCAAGCCCAGGGTACGTTTTCAACAAGTACTTAATTGTAGATTTGAGAATGTCTATTATTTTGTGATATAAACAACGCAAGCGAATATAATTTAAGGGGCATCGGTTTTGCCATAACCAGGCATAACAGAACAGAAAGTGCACAGCATATTTTAATCTCACCGCTCCCTCGTTACTTCGCTGTGGTTGCTATGTAGCTGCATTCATTCATTGGTCCAGGCTAATAATCCCCTTGTGTATTAGCAACTCAAACAGTAACAGATGGGAATGCTTCGCTCAATTACAGCAGCGTTAATGGAAAAATCCCTATAAACAATCAGTAGCATAACTTCTACCTCCTGAATTAAGAGCTCAGGTTTCAAATTTATGCTGTACAATAACATTTGTAATTATAAAGGAATCTTTCAGTATAGAAAATTACATTAAATCTCATGAAATATTTACTGTATGTGTAAGAAATATTTCTTTGTTGTTGCATGATTGAACTTTGCAAAGCTCTTGTAGGAATTTCTGCTAGAAACGCATGCCACTTTGTGTGGTTTGACAATCATTGAACTGTTAATGTGAAAAAAGGCTCAGGTCTACTTTGCAGGTAATCTTGGAATTGGCTCCAGCATGAAATCGCATCTGGACAACGTCTACTGCCGTCTAATTTATTGTTTTCTTTTTAAGCAGGTTTTACAGCCAAAAGGATGTCTAAATGTTTTAAATGGCTTTTCTAATTTCTTTTTGTTTTTAATTTGGGAGCTATGATCGTATGCTTCTGGTTTTAAGCAAGTTTGTCAAGACTTGTAGTGTTTGATGATGCCCTCCTTAGTTTTACAAGTCATGTGTGCCTATGTGAGCTTGTTAGATGTAATCGATCTATTCATTAGTACTGTAAATAAATTCTAATATGCCTGAAGTTTACTATGATTTCCTAAAAATGACTAAAGCCATCATACCAAAGATTAGTTAAGATGTTTTTTATTTATAGAGCTACTATATAGAACATCAGTTAATATGTTACAATGGCAGTCCGGTATAGATGGTGTCTTGCAAAAGTGTATATGCATACATATTTTAATTATGTACTTTACATGCTATATCTTACAGCCAGAAGTTTGTACTTTATTAGGATTTTATGTGCCAGACCAACATGATGGATACACCGGGCACCAGCTTAATTAGAGAGGTAGCCCTTAGTCTTGTTGTAGCAAAATTAACCCAAACCCCAAGATTTAGAAAATCTTATTGAGCACTGTTCAGTCCATTGCCTGGAAATGGAAAGACTATGGCACCACTGCAAATCTACTAAGACCACCTAAACTGCAAGTACGTGGCAAGTGTTGAACATTTATGTTTGAATCAATCAATCATTTTGTTGGTGCATAAAATCCTAAAAAACTAATTTAAAAGAAGCATGGACTTTTGTAGTTGTGACAAAGTTCAAGGGGTTTCTGTATTTTTGCAAGGCACCGAAAACAACAACAGTTGAACACGCCATTTTGAACGGGTCCAAAGTGTTATGGTAACATCTTGCACTTTTATGTGTCAGCTCATCACGTTGAGCTGATTGGTTTTTTTTTGTTTTTTTAAGTTTCTACAGTCCACTGTACAGCTTCATACCACCTTAATGGGGGCTGCGAAGTGGCAGCAGATGTTGTTTTCCTTCTAACATACCTTTCTCACCCTCCTCCTCCTCTTGCTCACCTCATCCTGTGTAGGGGTACTTTAGTGATCCCTGGAATGTGTTTGATTTCCTCATCGTAATTGGCAGCATAATAGACGTCATTCTCAGTGAGATCAACGTAAGTACGATGCCCCCCTTTTCGCTCTCGTTGTCTTTTCTCTTCCTGTCCTCGTCTCGTGTTTCTTTTCTACGCTCTCTTTCCCCTCTTCTCGACTTCTTCTGTCAGGCTGCAGTTTCTGTCTTCTTTGTCAGCCCGTTTCTCTTTCTTCCTACTTCTTCTTCCTCCTCCTTTCTCCTCTCCCTTCATACTTAAATCCAAGATGGCCACTGCCACTAAGGGGGACCCCCTTCGTCACCTTCTCCCAGCCTTACGGCTTTCCAAACAAGAAAGAAGAGCCTTCGCAGGCAGGGTTCAGCCTTACAGAGTTTATCCATTGCGCTCTCCTTCTTTGCTGTATTTGAAATGTTGTTGGGTTCTAGATTTATTTCATTTGATCACCCATACCCCTCACTAACTGAACTAACTCACTGACAGTGAGACAGTGAGACAAGCAGTCTCACGCAGCTTCTTAACTCCAGCAGAAGGCACTTTTTCATTGTTGTTGTGATTTTGTTCCTGACTGTGGTTCTTGATGACATCTCCTCTCATGGACAAGCATGACCAGCCGCTGCTGCTCCTCCTCTGCTGTCCATCTTTTTCAGACTGCCCCTTCTTTTGTTTTGTTCGCCGTTTAATTTTGTTGATTCTTTCCCTCTTTCCTCCTGCTCAGAACTCCAATGCTCCTGTATGTAATGTTTTTATCTTATTTTTTTCTCCTCTCTCCTTTGATTTCTGTCGTTTCCATCTCTTTTTTTTATGTCTTACGTTCTGTCCTTTTCTTTGTTCTTCTGTTGTTTTCCCCCCTTTTTCTTTCCATCCCCCACACAGCATTATTTTGTTGATGCATGGAACACATTTGATGCCTTGATAGTTGTGGGTAGCATTGTTGACATAGCGATCACTGAGGTTAACGTAAGTAGTCCAACTCCCTCCCTCCCTTCCTTCCTTCCTTTTGCCTTGCCTGTTCTGCCATTCCCTCACACACAAACAGACCGAGCGCTGATTCCTATCTCGCAAGCTTTTCAAATAACCAAGTGAACTTCAGAGACGGCCATTGAAATTCACAGATGTTGCAGAATCAAATTAAAAGACGGTCACCATTATTCCCCCTTTTTTTTTTTTTTACGATAAAAACCGCATGTTTTGCAACACACTGTTCCCCGTCTTCTCACTGCCAATTCTTTTGATGCGATTCCCAAATATTTGAAACGGCTACAGATGGGTGCACATGCCTCGGTCTGCTGAGCGTTGGTAGCATCAAAGACTATTGCATTTGTCAATAGAAACCTTTTGCATTTCCTCAGCACTTGGTTTGGTTACACATTATCCGATCTTTCATCACTGCCAGAGGGAAGTACGAAACATTACCCCTGGCATGATGGACACTGTATAGCATGGGAGATACAAAGGTGGCATATCCAGGCCCGTTTCTGTTTTCCGAACATGCAAAAAGCATGACTCTTTCAAGTATTAAAGAACAGCGGAAGATATTTTCAGTTTTGACCCGAGGATCGAAAACTCTCGATTCATAAATTACCAGGAACACTTGAAGCTTAAATGAGGGGGGCAAAAAATATTACAAGTTGCTTTTATCATAATGTGCATACATGGGGTGGGGGGAGAATTTGATCCATAAATGGATTTACTCAGTACTCCGTGAAATTTATGCAAATGTATGCATGACTTCATTTAATATCGGCATTGAGGCTCTATGGTCAGCAGTGGGGCTGAATAAGAATGACTTCCCCCAAAGACAAAGTCAAAATGTTCAGTGTCTGTTGTGTTTACATATTAAGGTCAACGGTTGCTTTATGTGATGCTAAGGTACCATTTCTGAAGAGACGACTGCGTGTTGTCTCTGGATAAACTTTCAGCATATTCTCTATTAAAGTAAAAGAAAAAAAAACTACCATTATCTGAACGGTTAAATAACCGATTGATCTTTAGATTATTTTAAACTTAGAGTAAAAAGTTACTGTGGTTATGCATGCAATTAAATGTAGCATGTAAACTTAACAACCCACTCGTGTTAGGATTACATCACAACAGTTTTCATTCATGACAAGACTTGATGTTTCACCAAATGCACAAAATCTCTTCAAGTTTCGCTCATAAAAATGTTTTGAGCTACACCAACATACAGTAAGTGAATATTTTGGCCATTTAACTAAGAAAACTAAACTCTATACACTCTGGTTACCCATTTTAAAGTAGCTGCTAAGACATGGCCATCTTAATTAATCTTAAAGTGGTTGTGAATGAGTAATTGGTGCATCCCTAGCTTATTTAATACACATAAAAGTTAGGTTTGCCACTGACGGGCAAATATTTTACAAAAGCAATAAAGAAAACGGCGCTGGATGTATATTGCTAGCTGAAAATGATCCCATATTATCAGATATTAGTTTCATTGAGGACAAGAATGCTCGTGGCACATCGGTCTACTCCCCTGAGCTGAAAAGCACGTTTTACCTCAGAAAACAGTGGCTTTTGCATACAAATTAAGGGTGGTTTATCCCAGGAGTGTATGAGTTTGGCACTTTTTCCTCATGGCTTTAGAAAGAGAATCCATTTGCCCCACGAGAGGCTGACTACGCTGCCTTTAAAAGACACAGGATAAATTCCCAACTGTATCTGGATATTTTATTCAGCTTTTTTCCCCTTTTTTTGCAGGAAATAGTTGTTTAACAAAATCCATTTTTTGGCAGAATTTTCATTTTAAATGAATATAGATCTTATAAATAAATTGTTATAATAACAATTCATATTAGTTGAAAAGAACAATAAAAAAAAAGTCACCTGAATGTCAAGGTTTACTGGGCCAGTGATATACACCTTTGTCATCTATACAGTTCACTGATGTTGCACTGCACACTTTGGTTTGAATTGTGCACCTTAGTTAACTGATTGGATCAGTTTGAGAGATTAATTGATTGATTTGGTTAATTGAATGAGTAATTTATTTTATTCTGACGTCTAATCTAAAGGCATGCACCAAGTCCTTTTCCTTTTATTTACTTGAAGGCTTTTAATAATTTGGGCATTGAGTATCCAAAGCTATACTTTGTTGTCCTCTCTCTCTCTCTCTTTTTTTTTTTTTTTTTAAGAAACCCTCCGCACTTCAATCCTGATAGCAATGCCTGTTTTGAACCAGGACCCTGTTAAATAGGCATTTTAAATGTTAGCCTGCCACTTCATTTCATTAGTCACAGAAGTCCAAGTCCTTTTTTTCCCCCCCAACTGCATAGCACAAGAAATGCTTTTTTTGATAAAGTATGAAATGAAGCGTCGTGACAGACTAGCTTTTAAAATGTTATCACTTTGTCTTTAGTAAATAATTAAAAGGCCAAAACATCCCATCTGGGTGCGCCCACTTTCCCGCTCTGTTGGGTGCCTGTTGACTTAGATTAGCTGAATTTGTTTCTTTTTTGCAGCTATTGAAAGAAAAATATATTTCCCTATTGCTGGGTCTTTAATTCTCCCCCAGCATCCTGCGGGTGCTTCTTAAACTTTGTCCGGATTCTTTTACATTTTACTTTGGTTTGTGTAGAAGTAGTACGAACAGATTGGTAGTGGTTTGCTCTGCGTGATGTCTTGCAGAAGATGCCAGTTATGGATTGCATCTATTTCTCTCTCTTTGGAATGCTTCCTCCTCTCCTACCTTTCTTGCCTTTCTTCTTTACTTTCTGAGCTTTTTCAGTTCACTTTACCTTCTGTTGTTGATGTTTATATCTCCTTCTCCTTATCTTTTTTCTCTCGTCGGTCTGTGGTGCTGCTTGCTCTCCTGAAATGCAAGCAGGGTAACATGGGCTTCCCCTCGTCCTCGCAGCTCAATCCGCTAATTGCATCATCATGAAATGTCGTTTAGCATACATTTCATGTAATGACTTAAACATTTCTCATAATTAGAGAACTTGACATCCTTAAAGTATCAATTTGAAGAGGGCTCCCATGTTACCCATGGAACTGATTTTTTTTTTTTTGCTTGAAAATTTTATGTGCAATGTGAGAAAGCAGCTCAAGTTAAATAAGCTCGTCAATCCAGAGCTGCAGATAGAATCACTCACATCTGCACGGTTCGGCCTGAACAGATGACTGTTTATTGGATTGGTTTGTCTCTGTTTGTTCTGGACACGCGTTCACCACATGTAGCATTTCACTCGGGGACACCGTTTTCCTGTAGTTTGTCATGTGGTTCCTACTTAAGCTGAAAATTTAGAAGTACTTTAACTCAGTATATTACAGCTTATTTAAGATCAATTAAGCACATACAGTTTTTAAGTTTTTATTCAACCATACGGATTCTTTTACTCTGCAGAACCCAATTAAAAGACTACGTTTTTCTGATGTAACAAAAGGCATTCCTTTATAAAAATAATTATATATATATATATATATATATATATATATATTGTGCAATTCAAGTGATAAGTAAACTAATTTATTGGATACAGTTACATAAATGGGCACACTATTAAATACTTTGGTGATGCACATTTTGATTCAAATTTAGAATTTGATCTCCATTTTATACTTTAGTTTGAGGGAAACTTATAGAGAGTAAATTAATTTACTAGAATATGCTTATTAGCATACTTAAGTAAAAGCTATGGTTTGAAGAAAGGATGTAAAGAGTCAAGTGATCTCATTGTACAGAAATCGATTATAGGCAAAAAGGCTTAAACTCTTTCACTAAAGTTTGGAGTGAATATTACAAGAATATGCTTTATTCATGATACGTGTGTGATCATATTATGTGTATGACCTTGTTAAAATCCCTTCCTTCTCCCCAAAATATATTTCGTATTCAGTATTTCCTGTGTTTTTTTTTTTTCTTTATCCATGATTTTATAACACTTTTATCCCCTGACTTTCCGGTTTTCACTTCCTTTTCTTAGTTGCTTTCCTATTTAACTTCCTCCCCTTTCTTTAAACCCAGCCTTACAAATAATTTTTAATTGCAGTTATATTGTGGGAAGGCATTTTAACATGGCCAGTTAAAACACGGAGTGTCACTAAACGTTTTGTTCGTACGGCTCCAGCCTTAAATGCTGTAATCCCAGGGCTGACCAGCAGGTGTCTCCCTACAGGCTGTTATTGCCAAGTCTTGCAATGGACACAAATGGCCTTAAAATAAATTGCATCGAGACACACATGAACCCAATTCTTATTAACTTTTCAAGCCACCATCAGCCAAAAATAATCACCTTCATGAAACTAGATGCATTCGGTAAACACGCCGTCTCAGTTGAAGCGGCTTACTTCAACTTTAGTGAGGCCACATCATATATGCAGAGACATCTGTTTCCATGACATCAGCCTATAAAGATCTAGACAGCTCTATCAATCAAGAAGTGTTGGGGACCTTAAAGCTTCGGACAGATGTGTTCCTCACAGGTTCTACATATTTCAGCCATCCGCTGCTTTGATAGGGAGGGATTTTATGTGGCCTTGGGAGGCGATGGCGGCCATCTGCCTGTACCCTAAGATCACACATAAATCTCCCTTTAGGCCCAGATGAGATGACTCTTGTCACCAATATGTGAAGGTTGATCAAAGTCTGAACTCCTGTGTTGTGGTTTGAGGGAGGCGGGAAAGTGGGGGAGTGGGTTTCTCACACACACACACACACACATACAGGAAGGCATGCAGGCGCTACTCTGGTGCTGATCTTTGTTGCCTTTCCTTAAAGCCAGCTGACTCGTCCTCGTCCTCCTCCTCCTCTTCGTCCTCCTCTTCCTCTTCTTCCTCCTCTCACCCCCATGTGGTAAGGCCAATGGTACGCCCCAACGGTAACCTCGTCCGCCTCCCTTCCTCTCCTCCATCATCTTTCCATCCCTCCTTTCTTCTCTCTATCCCTCTTTCTGACCATCAAAAGCATTCCGGCGTGTCATCTTACTCCTGTCGCTCGAGCATGCTCAGAGTTACATCCCTGTTCATCTTGTTTATATTGTGAATGTATATATAAATGTATATGTCTGTGTGTGTGTGCGTGTGTGAATGTGCGGTAAGGGACACTGCGTATTGCAGGTCTGGTATAACTGGAGTCCTGTGACTTGTGTAGATTTACCGTTGTGTTTCTTATTGTGGTAACTTTCACGTTGGTCCAAGTCATCATGATCACGCCATCACGCAGCCTTTTTCTCTTCTCCACTGGCCTCCACATCCATCCGTTTATCTATCCATCCATCTAACTGCAGTGCCTTAAGAAGGACCAAGTTTATAAAAACAAACTTCAGTATATTTTATATGCATTTAATGTTTTAGACCAACACAAAGTAATTTATAAAGGGGAAGCAAAATTATGG
The DNA here is from genome assembly GCF_001443285.1 of Poecilia latipinna. Classification (NCBI taxonomy): domain Eukaryota; kingdom Metazoa; phylum Chordata; class Actinopteri; order Cyprinodontiformes; family Poeciliidae; genus Poecilia; species Poecilia latipinna. Next base: position 226,931 of record NW_015113987.1, on the reverse strand, counting down.
TTTTCAATATTATTTGCAAATAAAACATAGATTCAGCCCCTTTTATCTGATACCATAACTTAATTATTCAGTGAAGTCCATTTAACGTCAGTATAAAGTTCACAGGTGGACGGATTTGTTGACAGGACAATTATTTGTGCACTCCAAGGCAACTGAAAGCCATTGTTGTCTCTGTTTCAGCAGAGACAAGAACGCTGGTCAGAGTAAATGGAAGTATGATTGAAGCTAAATATAGGGCAGGCCTGGGGGAAAATCTTAGTAAGAGACATGAAGATTGAGCTTCATCTTCCAGAACAACAATCTTAAATAAACACAATGAAATGGACTAGATAAATCGTCTCCAACTCCAGTTCCCAATATTCTATCTTGCAGCTTTCTTATACATGTCTGCTCCAACCCACCTTAAGTTAACAAATGGCTTCTGCTGAATTTGATAATATGCTTTAGGAGGTAACTGAGTCATTTGATTCCAGTGTGTTGGAGCAGAGATGCATCTATCAGAAACGCTTAACTGAAGTTGAGAGAATATACATGATGTAATTTCAAGGGTTTTTTTTTTATCTTCTTCAAAAAAGAAAACCTTCCACTTCAAAATAATGTGCAACTTTGTCTTGGTCTGTTACACAAATTAATGTTTGTGACAAAACATTCTCTTTAGCCAGGCACTGCACCTGTCTATGTTTCAGTTTCAAATTGTTTGCCGTTTTGTTTGTATCTGATTAAATCAAGCTATTTTTCATCTTCAGCCTCTCCTTCTCGCTCTCCTCCTCTCTCTGTCACTTTCTGTCACTGTACCTCTCCTGCCCACTTGCCCAACTCTTCTCTTGGTGCAGTGGCGCCCACTGTGGTCCAGTTGTGGTATTACTTGCAGTGCTGAACTGTGATTTCCACTCCTGAGAAGGACGCGTCGTTTTCCACTTATCTGTCAGTGGAGTCTGGGACAAAATCTATCCTTAAAAGAAGTTGACTTCTATCGTTAAAGGTAGCAAAATTCATCCTAAAATAAAAACGTTTGAGTTTTAGCGCACAAAATTACCCATAATTTAGCTAAGTGTTGTTTTTAAAAGGTATGTGTAATATTCTGTTGTCCCAAACTGCAATGAGATGTGTGGAGAATGACCAGTTCTTTGTAAGAGCACACAGTGTGTTCTCTGTGGGATTAACATGAGGACTTGATGGCTTCTTGGAAAAATACAAATGGCAAAATAGAATAAAGTTTTAGACAGGATGCCGTGTTTCATGGGTCACTTTCAGATTGTTTAATATTTCCTCGTCATTTTTGCTGTTTTTATTGTTAGTCCTGACTTCGCTTCTAACCCATTAATTAGACCCTTAGTCATATCGTCTCTGTAGTTTTTACTGTTTTTGCTGGACAGAAATACTGATAACTGGTACTGCACTTTATATCGTCCCCTTTTTTTCCCCACACGGAGCGAGCAGAAGTGGTATAAATAAATAAATCTATATTAGAAAAGCACTCCGCCAGACGTCTAAATATTTAATCGCTTGTTAGTTCCTGTGGGCAGCGTCAGTGGCTTTAAGATGTTGGAAATAAGGGTTTTCTCCAAATTTGCATTTTTTTAAATTTTGTATAAACAATTTATAAACAAAAAGGCAAATTTTCCAACACACGCCAAGTAATTGATTGTTGAAAAGGCAACTTCTGTGGTGTTTAACAAAGTTTCAGGAAGATGTAATCAGATACGGGACATGAAAGTGTTTGCTTAGCTACAATGTTTTCCTATTCTCCAGTTGTGATCTATGATAATTAGCTAACACGCTTGGGCTTTCACACTATATCTGATTTTACCTGGTGTCTATATAGTTTCATGGAAGTATGTACAGGTGCATCTTAATAAATTAGAATGTAATCGAGAAAATCAATTTCAGTAATTTAATTATGGTAACTGATGCTATTCTGTTTGTTCAAGGAACAGTATAATGAAAAATGTAGAAGGAGGGAAAAGTGTAGAAATTTGTACACCAATGACCAGGATAACCAGAGCTGCATCACACTGGAAAATCCATTCACTACTTTGGAGGAGATTCACAGAGCACAGAGTCTCTGGAGTTGATGCTTTAAAAGTCACTTCATACACGTCTAAGATGATTTAAATCTTTTTTTATTTTCCTTTTGGACTTGCTACCTGGCCATGTTGACGAAAGTACAAATACTGGGTATAATAACGGAGGTATCACTGTGCTAGACCGGCCAGTGACAATACAGATGAGCTGAATGGAGCTATTAAAGAAACCTGGGCTTTCTTAGCACCTCAGCAGAGCTACAGGCTGATCTGCGTGTCTGCAGCACTTACACAAAATATCAAGTGTTTATATAGTGTATAGACACTTTTGGACATTTTTTTTATTATTAGCCTTAGATAATAGTCAAGTTCTCTGAAAAACAATATTTTGAGCTGAACTGTATGCCATAATCACCAAAAGTAATACAAATGGACTCTCGAAATACGTCAGTGTGTAACAAATATGGGATTCACTTTAGATTGCAACCCAATTTATTAAAATTGCACCTGTACCTGTCAGAGTAGAAGACTTTTGGTCAGTCTCAGTTGCTGTGACTGACCAAGAAGCATAGCCATCCAGATCAAAAATACAGTTTTGCCAATTAGGAGTCAGAGACCTTTATCATTAAGAAGCTTCTGGATAATTTTATTTGTTGCCAAATAATTTTTCCATGAAGTCACGTAAATAAGCATGACTGCCCGATTCTCTCCCAGATCTCTTTTCTTGTTTGATTTTGATGGGATTTCCTTAGGACGCTGATTTCCATTTATTAACTCTGTGTGTTTGTGTGTGTGTGTGTGTTTATATGTGTGTTATGCATATTTACATCCACGACTTCGTGTTTATGGTAATATGCATACAAACGACCTGTGTGGCTCATGTGTCTTTGTGCATATACGCATGTCTGTCATTGCCCATTTATACTCGTCTGTGTGAACTGTGTGTGTGTGAACTGTGTGTGTGTGTGTGTGTGTGTGTGTGTGCTTCCCTCCCGAATCAATTTGCATGTGTTCCCATGCGTCCTGTGTTTTTTTTTCCTCTGAAAAAAAAACACCAAACCCCACCAAAAGGGACTTCAGAATTCTGAAGAGAACGCCAGGATCTCCATCACCTTCTTCCGGCTGTTCCGCGTGATGAGGCTGGTGAAGCTGCTATCTCGCGGGGAAGGGATTCGGACCCTGCTGTGGACCTTCATCAAATCTTTCCAAGTGAGGGGAGAACCGGACACTACATGCTAGAGAAAATGGGGCAGCGCACAAGTGCTAATCTAACTCACTTTGCACTTTCTTATAAAACTACGGTCTTGTTTGAAGAGCCAAGATTACACGATTGAAACCCAACAATGTCTCCTTTCCTTACCTCATCCCTCCCTGCTCTTTATTTTTGCAGAAAGTCATGGAGATGGGATGAGGGAGGTAATGGAGAGGAGGTTTGGATTCCAGCAGCGTAGTTAGGGAAATAGGATGAAATTATAAATACTTTTTTCTACTTCTTTCCCCTCTCCGCCTCTCCTTTTTTCATCTTCTAGCTCCCTTCTCAATTCCTTTAACTCTTACACATCCTACTATCACTAACTCTAAAGCTCGTCATTTCCCTGTAGGCAAGATAAGCACTAGATGACATAAGTTCAACAAAGCACCAAAAAAAAAATCTAAATCATTTGATTGACTTGCAGATAAAAGACAAAAGGGAATTTGTTCTCTCTCTTGTGCTTGGTAAGTTGGGCCACTTCTTGTTGCACTGTCAATTATGTTTACAATCCAAGCAGTTGCAGTCCAGAGTTTCACAGGCAACTTCATCATCAGAATTTGGTTGTGCATTTCTACTGTATGGAGGCATCCCAAAATCCTCTAAAGTCACTCATCAACTTTTCCGTTTTATTGTTTTAAAAATTGTGACATTTTCTAGCTCTATATATATATAATATTTAGTCTTAAGTAGTTTTTAAAAACAATGATTTGGCCTGACTAACCAATGTACAGGAGCAATTTTAGCCAACAGCTCAGCAGCTGATCTCTGGTAAAGCTGGTCTGATGCCTGAAATTTAGAGATCAGTTCCCGTCTTAAGGTTTCTAACTGTGTCGTCAGATGGTTTCTGCTGGCTTGTTTTTGGTGCTGTGCCACTTCAGACACATTCACTTTTACCTCCTGAAGAGCCAACTAGTTACTTTTGACCTCTTATAGCAATAAGTTCATAACTACGGAAGAAAAGGGAACTAAAAGTGAATGGTCTGCAGTTTTGGTGCGTATTGCTTCTAAATGCTCAGCACTGATGTTTCTCTCCTTTTTCCAGGCTCTGCCTTATGTAGCTCTGCTAATAGTGATGCTCTTCTTCATATACGCCGTCATTGGCATGCAGGTAAGCTGTTCCCATTGCAACCCGAACCCCGTCGTCAGCTTTCTCCTTTCCTCTCCTGTAGCAGAACTTCATGTTTCATCTGTCCACCTGGAGTCAGTCAAATCGTCATTCTTCACTTCTTTTGACCACTGTTTTCTTCTCTCTTTTTTTGTGGCCCTTATCCTGTATTTTCTTTGCTTGTGTAAGCTGCTGTGTTGTCTCTTTCCCTCTTGATGTGGAGTTGCAGTTTGATTTGATTTGCTGGAGACAGCCGGCCTCTATTTCTGACCGCCCTCTTGACAATGCTGACATCATTTGCTGAACGCTGTGACTGTCCCTCTTTCCCCCCCCTTCGCTCCTACTGTGCAGATGTTTGGTAAGATAGCGCTGCGGGACCACACGCAAATCAACAGGAACAACAATTTCCAGACGTTCCCTCAGGCAGTGCTGCTGCTCTTCAGGTTAGCGCGATTAGAGCGGATGTCATTGTTTCTGACGTTTCTTTGTTCATAAGTTTGACCCCGTTGTTCTTCAGTGTTCTATCCAAAGCCTTCACAGAACAGCTGTATTAATGCTGATATTACACGCTCTATATTTTTGGGGGTTTAGAATATGGTGTTGAATGAAAAAAAAAATGCATGATACACTACTGATGTTTAATTTGTAAGTTTCATCTTCCTTCTGCACTACTTTGTGATGGTGAAATTCAAATAAAATACAATAAAGTTTATCATATTGAGAAAATGTAAAAAAAAAAAGTAAGCAGTATGAATACTTTTGCAAGGCACTGTATGTAAAGATGTGAAATTGCTATTGTAATTGCTCACACTTGTGCTTTTTCTTGTGTCTCCCTCTATGTATGTGTGTGTTTTTTGCATACATCTTTACATGCAATTTTGCTTTTCTTTTTTGTGTATTTAAATATTTTTGCATGGATCTCTGCATGCTGCATGTTTGTATTTTTGTTGTGCTCGTCAGATGTGCAACTGGTGAGGCGTGGCAAGAGATCATGCTGGCGTGTTCGCCCAATCACCCATGCGAGAAAGGGTCAACCAATGAAAACAGCACAACCCATGACGATTGTGGCAGCCAGTTTGCCATCATTTACTTTGTCAGCTTCTACATGCTGTGTGCCTTTCTGGTAAGTGCAGAAGACAAAAGGACAAAAAGGTACTTTTCTGAGCAAGGGAACTTAATTTATAAGTTATTCTACTTTTTCAGATCATAGTATTGAAGCTTAAAATTTTAAATGTCATTTATTGGTAGCTAGAAGGGATGAGACTGATTTTGTCCTCCTTTTCCAGATCATCAACCTTTTTGTGGCTGTAATAATGGACAACTTTGACTATCTGACACGTGACTGGTCAATTTTGGGGCCTCATCATCTTGATGAGTTTAAGAGAATCTGGGCCGAATACGACCCAGAGGCCAAGTAAGTTTTAAGTGAGCAGGAATAAAATTAGCATGACAAAAGAGATATGGTCAAATTTACAATATGACTTCTTCACTGTTTTCAGGGGGAGGATAAAACACCTTGACGTGGTCACCTTGCTCCGGAGAATTCAGCCTCCCCTCGGTTTTGGAAAGCTCTGTCCACACCGCGTGGCGTGCAAGGTAAAATAATTTATTCAAATTTCTTTACATCATCTGTTATATACAGGTCCTTCTCAAAAAATTAGCATATTGTGATAAATTTCATTATTTTCCATAATGTAATGATAAAAATTAAACTGTCATATTTTAGATTCATTGCACACCAACTGAAATATTTCAGGTCTTTTATTGTTTAATACTGATGATTTTGGCATACAGCTCATGAAAAACCCAAAATCCTTGTCTAAAAAAATTAGCATATTTCATCCGACCAATAAAAGAAATGTGTTTTAATACCAAAAAAGTTAACCTTCAAATAATTATGTTAAGTTATGCATTCAATACTTGGTCAGGAATCCTTTTGCAGCCTTCAATGCGGCGTGGCATGGAGGCAATCAGCCTGTGGCTCTGCTGAGGTGTTATGGAGGCCCAGGATGCTCCGATAGCGGCTTTAAGCTCATCCAGAGTGTTGGGTCTTGCATCTCTCAACTTTCTCTTCACAATATCCCACAGATTCTCTATGGGGTTCAGGTCAGGAGAGTTGGCAGGCCAATTGAGCACAGTAACACCATGGTCAGTAATACCAGTGGTTTTGGGACTGTGAGCAGGTGCCAGGTTGTGCTGAAAAATTAAATCTTCATCTCCATAAAGTTTTCAGCAGATGGAAGCATGAAGTGCTCCAAAACCTCCTGATAGCTGCTGCATTGATCCTGCCCTTGATAAAACACAGTGGACCAACACCAGCAGCTGACATGGCTCCCCAGACCATCTCTGACTGTTGGTACATTACATTGGACTTCTGGCATTTTGGCATTTCCTTCTCCCCAGTCTTCCTCCATACTCTGGTACCTTGATTTCCGAATGACATGCAAAATTTTCTTTATTCCGAAAAAAGTACTTTGGACCACTGAGCAACAGTCCAGTGCTGCTTCTCTGTAGCCCAGGTCAGCTTCTGCCACTGTTTCTGGTTCAAAAGTAGCTTGACCTGGGGAATGAGGGACCTGTGGCCCCTTTCCTACACACGCCTGTGCACAGTGGCTCTGGATGTTTCTACTCCAGACTCAGTCCACTGCTTCCCCCGAGGTCTGGAATCGGCCCTTCTCCACAATCTTCCTCAGGGTCCGGTTACCTTTTCTCGTTGTGCAGCGTTTTCTGCCACACTTTTTCCTTCCCTCTGAGGTGCCTTGATACAGCAGTCTGGGAACAGCCTATTCGTTCAGAAATTTCTTTCTGTGTCTTACCCTCTTGCTTGAGGGTGTCAATGATGGCCAGCAGTCAGGTCAGCAGTCTTACCCATGATTGCGGTTTTGAGTAATGAACCAGGCTGGGAGTTTTTAAAAGCCTCAGGAATCTTTTGCAGGTGTTTAGAGTTACTTTGTTGATTCAGATGACGAGGTTAATTGCTCGTTCAGAGAACCTTTTCATGATATGCTAATTTTTTGAGACAGGGATTTTGGGTTTTCATGAGCTGTATACCAAAAATCATCAGTATTAAAACAATAAAAGACCAGAAATATTTCAGTTGGTGTGCAATGAATCTAAAATATATGACAGTTTAATTTTTATCATTACATTATGGAAAATAATGAACTTTATCACAATATGCTAATTTTTTGAGAAGGACCTGTATTCATTTTTATACACTTTAACCCCTGCATGGTCTCCCGTTTTGTTATGACCTTGAGCCAGTCGTAA
>NW_015113987.1:183618-216241 GCF_001443285.1 Poecilia latipinna | reverse complement strand
TTGGGTTTTCATGAGCTGTATGCCAAAAATCATCAGTATTAAAACAAAAAAAAGACCAGAAATATTTCAGTTGGTGTGCAATGAATCTAAAATATATGACAGTTTAATTTTTAACATTACATTATGGAAAATAATGAACTTCATCACAATATGCTAATTTTTTGAGAAGGACCTGTATATTGTGCACAACATAGAAAGTTTAGAAGCAGGCAGCTCATTAATATACAAAATCATGAGTATGTGTCAACATAAAGCAATCATAGCTACCAAATTTTTTGTTTTGCACAAACTCTACTGCTTTAGTGTTAAATTTTCTGTCAGTCTTACTGAAGTTGAAAAATAAATATTTTATACGTTTCAAAGGCTTTCACTGATGCACGAATGCTCTCACAATGCTTCAGTGTCACAATGACAGAAATTGTATTCAGGCCTTTTCCCCCAAATAATTTGCATGGGCCTTCAATAGAGAAAGTAACTGCAGTCCATTTGCTACTACCCCTTGAATATTAGTCAGTTCTTCATAAACCTAAATAAATTACTCATAAACAACTGAAGCAGTAGAATTAGTGTAGGATAACAATAAAAATATTTGTATCTGCTCCACAATTGTTTGTCACGACTATACGTCTTCACGGTTACACTCGTGACTGTTTGGTCTCTTGTAGCGCCTGGTGTCGATGAACATGCCTCTGAACAGTGATGGAACGGTTATGTTCAATGCCACACTGTTTGCTTTGGTCAGAACTGCACTCAGGATCAAGACAGAAGGTAACAGACACAAAAAAGGGCAAACAGTTTCCACAAAACTAGTCAAATCAAGCTAGCAAACATGTAAACAATAGTCTTCCAAGACAATGAAAGACAATTAAGTCATATTGGTAGTTAAAAGGAAAAATATTTTGGGGTGCTGTTTGAACTGGGTTATTTTTTGGCATTTTCACATTTTCAGGCCTCAGTTGTAAGTGTGGCAGCTTCTCTTCAAACATCCTGATTGTGTGCTGTGTATTGTATGACCAGGTAATCTGGAGCAGGCTAACGAGGAGCTAAGAGCAATTGTGAAAAAGATCTGGAAGAGAACTAGCATGAAGCTGTTGGATCAAGTAGTGCCCCCTGCTGGCGGTACGTACCCTCCTTAATGTCTATGTGATTTCTCTGAAACTAAAGTGCTGCATTATTTAAAACTATTTTTAAATGTAAAACTTTTTTAATTGGTTTGCAGATGATGAAGTAACAGTTGGAAAGTTCTACGCCACCTTCCTCATCCAAGAATATTTCCGCAAGTTTAAGAAGAGAAAAGAACAAGGCCTGGTGGCCAAGGTGCCTCCCAAAACTGCCCTTTCTCTGCAGGTACTCACTAGAGTTTTGTGTTTTGCTTTGATGATTTGGATATTTTAAAAAAAAAGTGAAGCAAAGAGTAGCAATTGATGGTGCTTGATTTATGTGAAGGCGGGCCTGCGGACGCTTCATGACATCGGTCCAGAGATCAGAAGGGCCATCTCTGGAGACTTGAACGTGGAGGAGGAGATAGATAAAGGCATGAAGGAATCTGTGTCAGCTGCATCTGAGGACGATATCTTCAGGGTAAAGGTTGGATACACACACCCCCACTCACTCTCCAAAGAGAGAGAGAGAGCGAGAAAGAGGCAATTGGCACCAGCTTGAGGGTCCATCCATACCAAGATACATGCCTGCATGTGCTCAATGCCTCATAGAGACATAAGTAAGCAGCATGCCCCACCATATTAGCTTCGCTGCATTATATGATTTGACAGTAAATAAGTGATGATGGAAAAAGCAGAGTGGACCGAACCAAAGCTTAACGTCAGTGTTTTTCCAACAATGTTAAGACAGGTAGCTTTTAATTAGTTTACCCAAACAATTACAAGCAGAATTTAATCATTTTCACCAAGAAAAACAGGCAAAAGTCCAAATCTAGCTATTTGCTGAACTGAAACAGATGTTTCTTGTCTTTCCAACAGCAGACAGTTCATCTAAAGACACGGTTTTTCCCAAAGCCTAATCTTCTATCATGCAGTCACGTAGGACTGGTAACCATTCCTCCTTCAGGTCTATAGTGACTACCAAATATGGTGACTGCTATTTGAACTTCTAGAATATTAAATTATAGTCAGAGTATTTGAACTACCTTCTTTTACCACTGAAAAATATATTGATTTTTTTTTTGACTCTTCACTGAAATATTGAGTTGCAAGTCTTCAATTTTCAACGTCATTTTAGGTTTTTGTATGCTATACTTAGGTTGTAACTATATTTTTACACTGAAAAAGTCTACCTCTTATTAATGAAGAAACAAAACTGAAGAGGTGATTTTCTTTTGTTTTCTAAATTAAACGACTACTCTGTCATCAGACTTTTTATGACATAGAGCTTGTGTCTTTCCTTTTAGCTTTGGCTTTATTGCTGCTTTGCTTGATTAAGGACTGATGGTCTTTGCTTTGCATTTCCATGTGGTAAAGAATTATTACTTCAAACAGCAGAGGTGTGGATTCAAGTCATGTGACTTTGAATCATGTCAGTCTCAAATTTAACAAACTATAGACTTGACAAAATCAAAGACCTTAGACCTGATTTGGACTTTCACGCCAATGACCAAACAGAAAGTTTGTTAGAAGATAAAAGTGATGGCTTTTAAATTCTCATAATCCCACAACTAACTTGGCAGAGATACTACAAATAATTTAATTTGATGCCCAGACTTCAAGGAGGTCAAAGACATTTTTATTTGAATTAGGAACATGTAGGTTGAAACCTAGAGAGGAACTTTTTACATCATTTAAAAATCTCAAAATTATTGTTATTTTGAATAAATTATTAAAATTACTCAAGACTTGAATCAAGTTTTAGGTGGAGGAACTTGAGACTTACTTGTTACTTGCAACACAATGACTGGGTCCCACCTCTGATAATTACTGTGCATTTAAAAAGTACTACAATCACCTCATCTTTTTCACATTTTAGTCAAAAAGCTAAGTTCAATGTATTTTATTGGATCTTTTTGTGATACTCCAACACAAAGTGGTGGCAGGTTGTAAAATGTAAGGAAAGAAAATGTTTTTAAAACTTGTTACAAATACATGCAAAGTATTTGTATTGGTCTTTTCAGAGGTTCAGACTAAATTAGACTGAATACAACTGCATGTTAGACTTTCAGATTTTTTCCTGTCAAAAATAATTTGTAATAGAAAAGCTAAGGTAAAGAAATACATAATTTCAATTATCCATGGTTCTGAAACAAATTCTCATCAATATGCAAAGTTTGTGGTTGTTACATGACAAAATGTGAAAAAGGCAAGAGGTGTTACTACTTCTGAAAGGCATTGCATTACTAAAACACAGAAAGAGTTTTTCACCCGTTCTTGGGAAGTTTTTCTGCGCCCGTAACTAAGTCCTCTGTCTTTTTAAACAGCGAACGGGTGGTTTGTTCGGCAACCACGTCAACTACTACAACCAGACAGACGGCCGTGGGTCCTTTCCACAGTCCTTCACCACTCAACGTCCCTTGCACATAAGTCAGAAAGGGTCTCCATGCGAAGGGGAAAGCCCGTCACACGAGAAGCTGATGGACTCGACCACGTTCACCCCTTCATCGTACTCCTCATCAGGTTCAAACGCCAACATCAACAACGCCAACAACACTGGAATGACCGGAGTGACGACCCAGGGCGTCAGTCGCTTCCCAAGCCCGTCCATAAGCACGGTGGATGGGCACACAGGCCAGCCCCTCACACCCATCCTACTACCTAGATCAGCGTGGTGTTTCCCTCCAAAAAGGTGAGTCTTGAAATCCTCTTTACAAACCTTACTGCATCTTCACGCAACTGTTGCCCTCAGAGCTTTAATTTCTTTCATACTCTTGCCTTTAAAGTTTATCCTCAATATAGAGAGTTAACATAATTTTTAAAATTTACAATTGCCTCCAGACGTAAATGAGTCCACTATTTTCTTCTCTTCATCACCTGCTTTCTCTCCTTCTCTCTTGTTTCTGTTGGCAAGCAGGATGTTTTATGACACCCTCATGCGGTATGTCGCCAGGGGTCAGAGAGGGAATGTGTGTGGGTTCTTTAAGCTTCCTGGGTGTGCACAGAAAAAAAAAGAAAAGAAAATCTTATGATGCTTTACAAAGAAGCATAGCTGTCAAGGTGCAACAATGGCACTTGCTGCTATGCATATAATGCGGTAGTTGCTACAGCAAAAGCCAGGCTTCGCAGTGCAGCTTTAAAGTCAGCTACCAAAGCCAGAGATGGACTGTTTGGTGCAACATGCCCAAACCTCTCCTGTCGAGGGCTTCTGCTGCTGCTCTTTTATTGAACATCACAGCAGGTCTGGGTTAGACATAACTAGCTTCCTCACCTCTGGAGAAACCTTATTAAATATTTTAAAGCTTATAGTCATACTTTTAAAGCAAATCAAAACCATAGAACAGGTAAGCAAATATAACTGAATGTGCATCAACATGCACAGCAGAAACCATCTTCATTATTACTGAAGCAAATATCTACAGACTTCCACATCTGTGCCAGCCAATCAGAACCAAGGAATGACGCTCCTGGATTGGCTGCTTTGCAAACTACAGCCAATAGCACGTCAAGTAGCATTGCAGCTAGGTATTTTCTTAAAAAAATAAAATAAAACAAATAAAACAGCCAGGAATAGGCAAATTTTCCATGAGTAACTTTGGGTTATACTCCACAGAAAAATCTGTGAGTACGTAAGAGCAAATAGGTTGAGGTGGAAATACACAGACAACTTCATGCCTTTGTGGTCTGAAGAAAGTAAAATTATTCAATTCAATTCAAAGCTTGGGTTGACATTGGTCCTCCAGATTGACAATGACCTTAAATATACCTTCAAATTAGTTAGAAAATGTCTTCAGGACAACAAAGTCAAGTTGCAGAATGTCCATTACAAAGCAAATGTATAAAAATGATGAAAACATATTCTAAAAATTCTCTTTTTTTCTGTACTTAGGCTAATATGTTTTGGTAATCATGACTTAAAACAGGAAAAAAAAAGTTTCCCTGATTCAATGTATGTAAATATCTGGTTTCAACTAGCTAAGAAACCAGACATGCACTGAGCTCCATACCTAACCGTTTTGTGGTATGTATTATCAATAAAATATATAAGAGCTGTTCAATAAATATGTCTTAAAATCAAGCCTTAAAATCCTTCTACACCTGTATGTCAAGTTTTGACCATCTGACTGGTAGCCTAAATATTTTTGAGTTGGATAGCACATTTTCTATATTTACATATATTTAGCATCGGATAACCAACAAGAATATTAACATCCTTAAAAAACTACGGTTTATGCATTTTATGTTCTTTAATCTTAAGCCAGGTTTATTTACTACCTTTTCTTTTACCACAAATGATATTTGGTGATTTAGCACATATAAATCAAAATGTAAACTTTCAGAGAGACTGATCTACATAGCAAGAGGACAGGCTTCGTTATGAATTCATCAGTCGTCCTGAATGGTTTTATTAAAGTTTTACTTGAACACTGATCTAACCCAGAATTTGCTGTGGAACCCTGAAATAGCTGACATTTTATTTTATTTTTCTTTACCAGAATGTTTTCAGAATACATTTACATTTTGCTGCACAAATAAGAGGAAAAAAAAAAAAACCAACATATTACGGAATTCATTTTTTACAATATATTCAAGACTTGGTGAGGCAGGTTGTGGGAAATTTGTGCTTTTATACAAACACTCTGGTGAAGAAGAAAAGGACTGAAATTTAAATGTCAGAATGTTTCCTTAAAGCTGAAATCTGGAGTATGAAACGGATCCAACTGATAAGACATCTTTGAAAGTGTTTCCTGATTAAAAAAAAACAAAAACCTGCAATTTGTTGTGATGAAACAGAACTGACAGCCTTTGACATATTGACTTTGTAATCCTTCTTTCCAACTCCAAATCAGAAAAATATGGAATGACACTATGGACCCAAGATATTGAGCATTTTTTTTCTAAGCAGGAGAAAAGCAGGAAAACTTGGATATGGTGACACAGATGGAGTCCCAAATACTAGCTGTCAGGAGGAATGAATCACAAAAACACATTTAAAGATTACTCTTCAGTGTCCTCAGACAATATTCTAAAAACATTATGATCAAACAAAATTTGCTTCAGTTTGTCCATTGCATGCACACTTTTGCATTCAAATATAGTCAAAGTGAATTTAATCTTTCACTTTAAAACTTTTTCTTCAATGACGCCCCGTTTAATTTGCTGTAAAGTCAATGCTGTCGGAGCCTATGCCGGTGAAATTCAACTCAACATTATTCTCTCATATGCTTTTCAAAGATGTCTGAATTTCAGTCTGGCTATCATTTCTCATATTCCAAGTGTTGTCTTCAGTGCTATTCACCTTTTTTGCTTCAACAAAACAACCATAAATCCCAGCCGCTTCTCTGCAGGTTTCCCCCCCCCTCCTACTACCGTTTTCCATTTGCAGTAGTCAGGTCACTCCAGGTTTTTATCCCTCTCCTCTGAAGCTCATTGCTGTTCTGCTGCTAATCAGCTGCTTTTTTTTAATGTGTTTGCATATGTTTCTCAATGTGCCTCCATCTGTGATGTGTGTCTGTGTTAATTTTGTTTGTGTTTGTTTGCTGTGCTTGTTTGGTCGCTGGCCAATTTATTTGTAGCTCGGACTCGAGTGACAGTCGTCTGCCAATCATCCAGAGAGGGGAGGGGTCAACAGAGGAGACGTACGATGAGAGTTATGGTGACGACAGGGAGTACCAGGACGATGAGCACTCACTTTCTTCTGACATGTACTGCTGAAAAACACTCACAGTTTAGCCTTTAGCCTGCATCTGATCAGAGCACATGGCTGATTTCATTTTTTCTTGTGTATTTATTTGTACCCTTTTTAGGTTGGTGTATCATGACGAAACATGTAAACAGCTCACTCCTATGGAGGAAGCAGAAGAAGTAGAGGAGCAAAAAGGAGGAGGAGGGTGGCAGTCTCCACGAAGAGTCTTCCTCTGTCCAACTACCCTGGGTGTGTACAAAGATTCACGTACAGAAATTTGTGCGACCACCTTCTGTATAAATATACAGGATGTAATTTGTACATTTGCATTTTTTTGTGTGCCATTTGTGTGTCAGCACGGAGATCTTCCTTCCACCTGGAGTGTCTCCGGAGGCAGACAAGGCCAGATGTCTCGCAGAAGACTGCTGTACCTTTACATCTTGTACATCACCAGGTAGTAAACGTCGGCAAAATTTGTCAAAAGAAAAAACAGACTGATGTAATCTTTTAACCCTCCCCCAGTTTTAAGAAAAATTTTGTCATTTAGATCTCACGGGTTTTTTGCTCTGTGCGCGGTCCAGCGAGGTCACACTGACCCTGAGTGTTCTTTTCTGGAATGCTTCTAGAACATCAAGTACTTTCTGTTACTTTTGTAGTGTACACGTAGTTTTCTGAAACTTTCACTGATTTTTCCAAGTTTTGCTGAATATCTGGAAAAGTAACTGCCAACTTCCAGAACAGCAAATGTTAAATTTCTGAAAGCATACAGTAAATTCCAGTGAAATATCCAAGTATCTCCAGGGATTATGTGGCAAGTTGCACGAAGTAAATGTTACTTGTCACGCTCCAGGAAAATGCCAGGCAAGTTTCATAAAAGTCTCAACGTTTCAAAAAGTAAATATTGAGTTCCATGAAAATACCTAAAAAAAATATCTGAGCCAAGTACAATTTAAGTTTCACCAATGTTCATGGAAAATTTAGTCAGAAATGCCTGTCAAGTTTCACAGAAGCCCTAGAAAGTACCTGGTAAGCTTCAAAAAACAGACCCCTACCTTTCTAGTGACAGAACAACCTTTTAGAGCAACCCTGTAGTCAAAAAACTGCAATTTCGGGAAAAAAAAAAAAAAAAAAAGATTTTACTAAGTGCACCTGTATTATAATTGCCTTTTTGCCCCTCTTCTGTTTTCTCTTCCAGGCTCTTGCAGTGGCAGGTTTGAGTCCCCTTTTGAGAAGGAGTCACTCACCTACCCTCTTCAGCCGACTTTGTTCCACGCCTGCAGCAAACCCCACAGGTACATATCAAAGGCCATCAAGATGAAAAATTATTGCCTTTTCTACAGACATAGGTTCCACATTTAACAAAAGGAAAATAAATAATTGAAACCAGAATTTGGATGTTTTACTCCCAGTGAGTTCCCCTTGTACCCGTTGTGATTTTCTCTCCTATTTTCCTCTTTTTTTGTGTTTGTAGACCAATGCAGTGATGCCTCCCAGCAGCGAGTTCCTTCTCTAAGACTAGAGGGCTCCAACTCTCATGAAAAGCTCAATACCAGTCTGCCTTCTGTAAATTGTGGGCCCTGGTAAGACCTAAACTTAGATGGTTTCATATTAAATAACAGTTGGTAGCATAGACTCAGAACCTGTTGCTTTTTTTTTAAATCAAATAAATGC
Source organism: Poecilia latipinna (assembly GCF_001443285.1). Taxonomy (NCBI): domain Eukaryota; kingdom Metazoa; phylum Chordata; class Actinopteri; order Cyprinodontiformes; family Poeciliidae; genus Poecilia; species Poecilia latipinna. The sequence continues at coordinate 207,784 of NW_015113987.1, read as the reverse complement.
CTTGCACTTAGGTACAACGACAGTAATGGGAATAGCCCAGTGGACAGTCCTAGCCCTACGCCGGTGCCCAGTCAAAGGCCACCGCGGCCGGTGTCACTCACTGTACCATCGCTTTCGGGGAAGGACCCCAGCTCGCTGTCTCATGGCAGTGCAGGCAGTCTAGTGGAAGCGGTAAGTCTCTGCTGCATCTCATCTACATCTATTAGCATACATATTGAAAGAAAAACAGTCATAATGCTTTGTGAAAGTATTCAAATATGACACACCAGCTCAAGACAGCGAATAATTCTGAAGTGGAGAAATGATACATGGTTTTTGAAAGTTTTTACAGACATCTGAAAAGTGCTGTGTGTATTTGTATTCAGTACCATTTACTTTGATGGTTTCAAATGGAAAAACATTACAACTATCTTCAGAAGTCATCTAATTAGTAGTCTACTGAACCATCAGAAAAATCAGTTTGCTGAAAATTTTATGACAATAACTAAAAGCCGTTACCTCCTGCATTTCTGTGTGATCTTTAAATCGTTATCTCTTGCAATGAGTCTGCAGTACAAATGTTGTATTTCTCTCTGAGAAGGTATTGCTCATATAAGCCAAAGACAGTGTGACGTCAGATCGTCAGTTCTCGAATTCCCGAAATCACACAAAACCTCATAAAAGTGTACGAAGCGTCAGTGTGATCCCGCCACAGAGGGTTAAAAAAAAAACAAAACAAAAAAAACTTCTGGGGTCTTTTAATAAAGGTTTTAAGAGGTATGGAGCAAACTACAAGACAAATTTGGGGTAGAACGGACAGAGCCGCCGCCCAAAGACCAAACTAAAGAAGAATGAGGAAAATCTTAACTCTCAAAAAGACTTATAGTGTTAATTGAAGCATTAGGTGGCTCTACAAAGTATTGACTCAGGGCAGCTAAATAGAATGCATACCATTTAAATGCTGTTTATTTTAATTCTTAATTATGCATGACTTCATGTTTACCCATCAGACAAAATCTGATTAAAACATACTTGTGGCTGTAAAATAAACATGATTTTCAAAGGCTTTAGCAAGGCACTAACTCCTTGCTCCCTTTTTCTTCCTTATGCTTTTTGTTTCAAAGGTTCTTATATCAGAAGGTTTGGGTCATTTTGCCCAGGACCCTTCATTCATTGAGGCAACCAAAGCAGAGTTAGCTGATGCCTGCGACATGACCATTGAGGAGATGGAGCACGCAGCCAGCAACATTCTCAATGGCAACACTGCCACAAACCCCACATCAAGCACCTCTTCCACCTCTCAGCACAGCCCTAATGGCAGCCTCCCCTGCCACAATGCAGCAGCAGCTGCAACGCACAGGGACCGAATCACCGGCCTGAGTCCAGGCGACGCGGAGGCAGAGGCCGGAGGGGGCAGGGGCTACATCCACGGTCCATCCTCTATAGAGGAGCGACAGGAACTGCTATCTAGAGTGGGAGGGCGAGAAGAGGAGGAGGAAGAGGCAAATGTGAGGGAAGAGAGGCCCCACAGAAGTTCAGCTGTGGTGGCAGGAGCACGGCAGAAGAACAGCAGGCTTTTGGAGGATGAGGATTTGGAGTGCGTGACGAGCTTGTAGGTGCCGCCTTGGCAGCTTTGATCAGCAAACTGGCCCGTCAGAGGCTGAGGTTTGTCAGTGCTGGCGAACAGTGCGGCGGCTGGTTGGCTCACTCTGTCACTCTGGACAATGGCGGCCAGCGATGCACCTTTAACACAACAAGACTTTGTCGGGTTTAATTGAGTTAGTATGTGTGTCTGCAGTAAAGTATATCAGACTATATACTATCTGAGTGTGTGCTTCTGTGTGTCTGTGTGTGTGTTTTTCTCTATTTGTACTCGTATGTGTGTGTTCACCACACGTGTCAGAGTGTGGCTCTAAAGTGCCTCACAGTTTTATCATGTCCTCAACCTGGGATGAGCAGGAAAATGGAGATAAGCAAAAAAAAAAGACAAAGGACAGACTGAATGGAAGAAAGATCAAACAAAGAAGCAGGAAGTCCTTTTATGGACAGTACCGTTAATGTTTTCATTTCTTATGCCTAATTTGGTAGTGTGTTATTGTTGTCTGACTGGCCGCCATGACGCCAGGTAGAGGACACGAGACCAGCTCATGGAGGGTCTCTTGAAGATTACCATCTGACCACAGCCCCTCCTGTGGTCAAAGGTCAACTCGTTCTTCGTTCAACGATGAATAAGCGCTGTATTGTGTAAAACGGGGACAAGAATGCCCCGTTTAAATCCCGTTTCCTCCTCTTCCAAAGCTACGGGAACCTGGAGCACAGTCCTGCCAGCCCGAGAGTGGATTTAGGGGGACACGCTGCCCCCCAGCCAGGTGTGGGAGGGAGGATTGGAGGAATGATTTAGCAGCCACAACAGGGCTGTAACAGGAAGGGGGGAAACTTCCTGGCCAACAGGGAGATGGCTGGCTCTTTTTTTCTCTCAGCTGGTTTTCTCAGCTGGACTCCAGCATGAGACCAACTCACCTCGACATAGCTCCACCACATCCACCCTTTCCTTGTTTGGCTCCACCAAACAGGAAACTAGAGGAGCAACTGGTGGCTAAGCAGAGACAGAAAGTACCCTTCAGCCCCCTTCTCTGCCTCATACCTCACTGTTCCTCACTCCTTTCTCTATCCTATCCTTCCTCCCTCTCCTTTGCTATCTTACAACCACTCACCCCTTATAGCTGGATTTTTGTGCTTTTTTCAGCACTTGAGGAGGCGAATGTTTGTCATGCAGGGCTACCCAGATGGTAAAGTGGAGGGAAGAATGGGAGTGACCAATTGAAAGGAAGAAATAAAAAGAACACTCTGGTCAAGGGGGTGGGGGTGTTCCGCAGCAGAAATGCCGTCAATCAACCTCACTTCCTTCTCTGGGGCACCTCCTCTTCCTGTCAGCTTGGAATCCTGTCGGATTTGCTGCCACACACTCTTTCTACAGACCGTGCCCACTATGTATTTAACAGTTCAATATTGTGCAAAACTGGCTAGCCATGACAATATTTTGTTTTATATTCATGACGTTATTGTTTTAATTTATCTTTGATTTGTTTGCACAATCGGGGTGCTGGTCTTATAAATGTATTTTTGCTCGGTTTATTTTTAGGAAAAAAATTTTTAGAGGTTTTAAGTATCGAAGCAGGGCGTAGTGTGTGCGGGTGAGTGTACCTATAAATGTCTGTGCATATGCGAGTCTGCATTTTAGTACAACTTATGAGTGTGTGAGATGGAGTGTGTGTGTGTGCGCGTGTGTGTGGGAGGGTCTTTCTCTCTATCTGTATGCACCTTTTACAGATTCTATTTATTTATTTATTTTTTCCAGAAGAGAAAATCTGTGGGAATGTGTGCGTGTTTTCTTGTGTACTATAAAAAGCTGATTTTAAGCCTATACAGTAAATTAAGGTAGCATTACAAGTATGTTATGTGTGTGAGAGGGTGTGTCTTTGTAGTAATGGGCCTCCTTAACACAGGGTTAACGTGGACAGGCATACTTCCAAAGCTTTGTGGTTACGTTAGCACGGTTTTTACTTTTCTTAGCCAAGAGGCCGAGAGAAAAGTGTCATTTTTGAACTCTAGTCATTGCATAGCTTTTCTTTACTCCCCCATTTGGATATAGGCTGGGGTGAGGTCTGTGGTCAGATAAAACTGCTGATCAGGAAGTGTATAGTATTTGGCCAGAGGTCACGGAGCCTTTCACATAGGGATGTCTTAATCCGAAGTATTTGCCTCCAGTAAACAATTCAAACAATACAAGAGTATTGGCATTTTGTCAATACAGAATGAAAGTTCAAAAGTTCATCAAGATTGATGCCATGTATGTGCCTGAAAACCAATATAAATATTTTCAAATTGGCACTTTATTATAATCGTCATGAATAAATCATTAATTAACTATGATAAATCGCCTTTTTAAGTGCTATTTTCCCAGCACAATTACATTTAAAAAACCCTTAAATGGAACCTGTCCAATGACACAAAGTAGGTTATAAAACATGTCCAGGTCTAAAAAAAAAAAAAAAATTTTCAAGAACGGAAGAGAAACAAAGTCGGTGACATCTCAATACAGCCTAAAGAGGGTTACGGTAATTTCCCGACTCCAGCAAACCACCGGGGGCCACATAATCCACTAACACAGAAAACACACAACAGTGATAAATTTTCCCAGGAGTGGCAAAAGAAATTATCATTTGAAAACTGCATTTTGTATTCACTCAGGTAATCTTTTTTACTGATATTAAAAAGTCTTTGGTTATCTGAAATATTTAGGTTTGGCAAATAGCCAAAAGCAGAATAAATCTCAAAGAAAACAAATACTTGTCAAAACCCTTTCTTGTATCGTTTTGAAAACGGGAGAAATCCATTATCGATTATTAATTCACCTATGATTCAGTATTTTAGGGGACGTGTGGCAACTTTATACACTTTACCAATAACACTCTGGACATAACGTTAGATTTTTTTCTCACTAAAGGAGTTTCTGCAGGACCATGCTATGTTTAACATATATCTGACTTGGCACATGTAGATAGCCTTCAATAAGCTCACATGTTGCTAACGCTTACGTTTTCATGCAGAGTAGTTTGCTGTAGTGCTAAGCAAATGCCAGCAGGTTTACTCTGTTTTGTTAAAAGTTGTTTATAAAGTGGCTTGTTGGATATTCCAGTGTGGTTCCAGCTCATCATCTTTGAACATAACTTGCACGAGAAGTTGTTCCTTGGCTTAGGGCACCTAAAATCTGCCACTATTTGTGGTCTCAGGAGTTGAGTTCAGTGTTCAGACTCGGGACATCCCTAATTACTACAGTTGCATTTCTCCTTATTCATAAGGACAGAAAAGTTTAAATTTATACTGCCACAGTGACACATCCATGAATACCTAGGGCTGTTGTCCAGTTGCTGCAAGACTTAATAAAACCTCTTTGAGACTCCGATCACAAAAATATTTTATTCCCAACACACAATCGAGAAACATGGATTTTCAGAGTGATTTCATTCACTGGTTACATTGGTTGCTGGATAAATTGTAATACAAGCTAGAGCCATTTATCATGTATGATTATGCATCAGGAAAAATAATTAGGTCGCCTTGAAGGGAGTATGGCTTTAAAAAAATTTTTTGTCTCCAACTAAATAGCAGGTTAATTTTTTTATATAATAAATTCACATGTATTACTTAATTATAAAGTGGATCTACTCGAGACAAGGTCATAGCATGTTTGGATCTGAGATGCAGCTTTTTGAGGAACTTTTGAGGATTTTTTTAAACAAACAATTTAGATAAGAATCTAAATAAAGCAAAGAAAACTCAGTAAAATTGCTAAAACTTAACTCAGATGTAAATACATCAAAATATTTGATTGAAACAGCTAAAGCTGAACCAAAGTCGTATATATTTTTAAGCCATTACTGACAAGAGTAATTTTAACTAAACTCCAACATGTTGGAAAAGCTTTTGTCATCCGACGTCCCATTTTTATAAATAAAAGTGAAATAAATTACAGCTCACACAAAAACACCAACATACATCAACATATGCCCAAAAGATTTTTTTTTCCTTGGATTTCCCATCACTGTCGTGCTCTACATGTGAAACAGAGCAGGTTTGTGGCAGCGGAGAGTATGCATAAACACACTGCCATACACTGCATCCTGTGCCAGTAACAGACTTCTGTCATTATTATGCAATCTAAATGTGAATGTTGAGTGGGTTTATAGCTGCAGTGCTGTTACCGTCTTGTGTTTCTGACAATATCCTGAAGTTTGGGTCCTCACCTTCCCAAACTTCCACAGGAGCCTGTGGCTTCCTTAAGACCACCTTGGCATTTCTTACAGTTTATCTGAACTTGTCTGGAAACCCAAACTGAAAGTTCATTTCTTGGCCATTTGCTCATTTACGTTTTAAGCTGTTTCAACTGAATGTCTAAGGTGGAGAGATATGGTCTGCTTGAATCCTGAGCAGCATTTAAATTCAGATAATAAGCACTGTCTATCATTGTGTCTTGGTTTCTGTTTTTTTTTTTTTTTTCATTTTAATAGTTTGGAAGATGCTACTCTTAAATATTTATACTCATCTACTGACAGATATGGGGACTGTCTCAATGACAGATGTTATATATATACTGTAATTTATTTATGGTGAAAAATGTTCACTTCTTTTATCCTGACATATGCACAAAGCAGTCTGCGCATATCAGAAGTGCCCCAACCAGGCTTGCTTTGTGTTTTTCTTTTGCCGGTGTGAGAGATTCAGAGCCTTGTGGCGTCCCCCTGTGAAGTCAAGCAGCATTGCCGTTAGCATGACCGTTGAGGTGTTGTGTTGCAGTGTAATGATATAAGCAGGTGGGAACCTGCAATCCACAAGATATGCAAAAACAATGCAATAACTATGACTGTGTACAAAGTTCCTGAAGTAAACATGTGTGAAAGTCTACAAAAAAAGGAAAATCTGCTTCAAGATGTGTCATTTTCTCATTAACTCAGTGGTTTCCACAAAACAAAAAACCTAAAATACTTGAAATCAGGTACATTACAGTGCAGTATACTTAAGTTGTATTTATGTCTTTTGTCGCACTAGAGTTTTGGTTGAATCTGACCTGCAAACAGTGTTTTTTCTTGCTGCTGAATAACAATCTAGTTACAGCCGAGTCACAGTGGAAAAAAAAAATATTCTTTGTTTTTCGATAAGCAGGAAAACGCAGCTCGCTTCATGTTCCTGTCTCGACCCCTTTGTGGATTTGTTTTGCTTTTTAGGTGCATTTCTGAACGAGTTATACTATTTTCCTCAGATTCATCGGCATCAAATGAAGTCTGCATGTTTAGTTGTTTCATACTCATTACGTATCATATCACCTTGACAAACAGTAGCGTTTTCTACCTATAGTGCACATTACAACATTGGACTTGTGGCAGAGAGATATCTGGAAGATGATTTTGCATATCTTGTGTTTTATGGGCTTGTTTTGTACTTTCTGATACCCTGAGCTACCGAAAGATGTGAAAACATTAGTACGCAGAATACATTATTAGCTCCCAGGCCTAAACAGGCGTTTCTAACACGAGTTTTATTTTGCTTGTCATTACTAATTTGCTCTGCAGACCTATAGAAGATGAGCCAGTGGCAACTATTTCTGTTAAAAAGGACCAAAAAGTTCATATTTTCTTCATAAAAGTATGTTTTACCAGTCCAACGGTAATTATGTGAAGTGGTGAATATGACAAATCTGCACGATTACTACACATATTAATCAAAAGCATTGTAATTTGTTTCTGGTTTTTGTGCTAGTTCCATCCACCAAATGGAAACTGTGGATCCGTTACATCACTAAACCCGTTCCTACTCCTGCGTTTCACGAATCCCTGCTGTCTTTATGTACGTTTGGAGTAACAGTGGGTCAGACTGATTCACTCACTCCATGCTTTGATGAAAATTACTCCCTCTGCAGGTCAAAGTGAAATAATATACTGAAGTGAAAGCAAAGATTGATAAATGCTTGATTTTCTCCCTACCCCACTTTTGGCAGAATGATGACAATCTGGCGACTGATGACAATGGGAAGGCTATTTTGGAAAGTATTTGAGGGAATGATATTGGGAACTTTTTGGGTGGCTTAAGTTCTTACATGGTGGATTATATATTAAAATAACGTTCACATGCATGAGGCTCTCTCTCTTTAGAGGTATAAAGTATTGGTCCTATATAGCGGATTATACCTTTTTTCTCACCACTAGCTAAAGATTGTATATTTTTATATACTATATATAGCAAAAATGTATACAAATATAAATATTTAATCACAAGAATGTCAAGATAAGGAGCGGGAAGGGGACCTATATGAGAATGTATTTGGACTGGATGTCTTATTTGGGCCTAATGATAGGTGGCACTCCCAATGCGTTGACTGTGTTTTTAGCCAAAAGTAAAACCTGAAATAATATGGTTTTCTGAAGAAAAACATAACATCGTTCCTTGTTGCACATGATAAGCTTGCAAAGAGAAACAAAACTGTTCGCAACATTTCTGGAAATTTTGAAAACATTGCTGATTGGAAGGTTTTCATAGGAATTGATGCTAATAAACAGGAAATTAGGGACACAAGTAAAAATATTTTTCCTGGTAGACATACTTAAACAATAATATCCTGCCTTAGATTTATACAAAAATACAATCAAAATTTTAAGTAGTACAAGGAATCAAATGTATGGCTTTAATCTTCTAGTGCTCTGGAGTCAAACATGTGACCTTAATTCAGTTCAATCATCCATAATGGTCCAGGGTTTTTCCCAACCTAATTTTCTTGTTAAAAGGCAAACATTGTAGTTTAAACTTTACGTTCACTCCTACAAATTCATGTTAATTTCCATGGAGAGTTTCCAACTTTGAAAATTCCTGAAATTTTGCAACTACAGTACTTTTGTGCAACTTGTATACAAAGTAATCTGAGGATGTTGGTAACCATTTGAATCATTCTGCTGCATTTCGGATTTTCCAGTCCCACAAGTACAGCAAAATGTTGGGTTGGAAAAAGACTAAGTAAAAACAGTGGAGGTCTGATCACCATTAATGTTTCAACTTCAGTAAAAAAAAAAAAAGAAAAAGAAAAAGTAGGATGTTAAACAGATGTTAAACATCACGGCATTTCTGCAAGACACATGACAAATGTTGGTCTATTTTAATCCGCAGACAGACCTGAAATCTAACATGCTTTTGCTTGCGTTTGTCTTCGACACGTCAACCTACCAGCAGCCTGTCAACACAGGTCAAGGTCTGCTCATAAACCCCAACTGTAGCACTGAGAGACGCGTCTCTCTGGAAGTAGTCCTACATCAGCAAAACACGCATTATCCTAGCAACAAACCAAAAAAGAAAAAGAAAAAAAATCAACCTCTAAAGGACTAGATTTCCATATATTGTGAATAATCATAATTGTGTAGCTTCTATGCTTATCTTCCAGGATGAATTTGGAGGACTTGAACTACATCTGTATAGATTTTTATCTGCATTTTCTGCAGGCTAGAACGCAACATACATGTAGGTTCGCGTCTGGCTAGTTGATTTCAGCTTCACGCCGATACGATGCTCCTGCTGCTTTTTACACTGCAGGTTCCAGATGTAGAATCAGAACAAATTGTGTTATGTTAAAGGTTTTAAAAGAACATTTCATGTTTTTAAAGAACATGTTGGGTTGATCCTAAGAATGAAGTTTGAGCAGATTTTCTTTTTGGCTAAGGTGATCTGAATGTAGTTATGTTTCTGTGACAGAAAAGATGCGATGAGGGTTTGAATGATGACAGAGGGAAGCTGCTGCAAATTATTTTAAACCACATACAATATTAAAGTATTATGAGTTTTCCATTTTTGCAAGCATGAGGCTGGGAGAGAATTTTCCTCACGTTTCCTTAATGTGGATCTACCATTGTTGCAACTGAAGTGCTTTATATTTTTCTTGTAAATCACAGTCTTTGTTGTTCATGGAAAAATCATGACAAAATATTTTAAGATTGCTATTTTGAATAGAGATTATTATCTTTTCTAGGTGAAGTTAGCATAGTCTGTTGATGGAAAAAAATCTAATTAAAAACACTGATTCTTCTGTTTTTGGAGGCCATAAAGAAACATCTCTGTGTTTGCTATACAGATATTATTTTGATTATATTGATAAAGCAGACAGAAAGAGGGCAGAAAGTAAAAGATGGGATATATTAATATATTTAAGTGATTTCAATGAAACTGATGTATTTTAGATATTAAAATTATAGAAGGATATCAAAATTACAAAATGTAAACTGACAGCTTGATGCAGTATGTTGCATTCTGTTGTATGATTTTGATGTTTAAATAATAATAATAAAACAAAAAAGAAAAAAAAAACATCAGATTTTCAGTTCCCATGTTGTGAGAGTTTTGGAATTGTGCAGATGCTGGCTTTTTTCTATTTTTGACCTAGAGGGCAGCAGTGTTCCTGGTTTTATCATCAACAAGATGCTTCCATTAAATTGACACGAGTTTACTTTTTGCAAAGATTTCTTATCGTTGTTGCTTGTGCAAAAAAAAAAAAAAAAAAAAAAAAAGGAATCTTAATTATGTGTTTATTGATAAAATAGAAGTACAGCTAAGAGCAGTGCAGGATTCTGCAGAAACTGTATTGGGATGATGTATGGAAGGTATGCAAAACTACCACATAAAAAACACTTAATTTGCAATCTGTAAAATATGCTTTGGTTTATTGGGGGTTTTTTTGTGGGGGGGGTGTGTCTGTTTTGCCAGTGTAGTACTTCTTTACTGAGCATATCAGAGGTTGGTGGTGATGAGCTGCCTGCTTCTTTTTTCTCTGGAGGCAACAGAAGAGATTTGCTTGTACTGTAGGATTTAATCAGCATGCAGAATAACTATGTATAAATCACCCATTGTGTAGCAGCACATACATCAGCACCTTTATGTCAATAGGATGACTGTTTTAATAGGTCGTTGAAAAGCCTTGTGCTTCTTCCTTTGATTTGTTTGTATTTTTTTACGGTTATGCAAACAGAGTAAACCCCAAAATCTTGGAAACTCCACAAACGTGGCACAAACATTGCTTCTTTTTTTTTTTTTTTAAAGAAGAAATTACACCCAAACCCTCTTTCATTTATATTACTGAATAAAATACAATGTACGTGTAATGCAAATCAGTGTATTAGACCCCAGAGGCATATAGGAGCAGCTTTGCAAAGCAGCAGCAGTTCTCATCCTCATTAGAATTGAATGTTTCTGCTTGCATTTCGTCTCTTCCTGCTAATTTTACACACAAGAGCTACTTTATGTTGCACTAAAAATTATTTTAAAAATCCATAAAAGTATCCCTTGAATGTAGGAGACAGTGGTGATCTTACTGGAGATGTTAAGGGTGAGACAATAGAGTGAAAGAACAGTATTTCATAGCCAATTATCTTAGCCCCCACGTCACTTAGGTCTCTGCAGGTTTCTCTTTTTACAGCACAAAGAGTTAGGTACATATGGGCCTTGTGTGTCTATGTGATGCAGCTTTATTAGTGTTTTCATCTAGTCGTCGTTAGCAGCATGAGATCCACAGCTCCGTGTAAGGTAAAGGTTAAGGAAAGCTCTTTTTCATTCCTTCTTCACCCGAGTGAATGCCTGAGGTGTGTGGGTTTGCTCTCCTATCATCAGCAGTGTCTTATGGTCCTATTTGTGTCTTCAGTTACTACTCATGCAAAGTGTTAAAGGGCCATCACTGATAGGACTGAGCAGTTTGTTTTTATTCATCTGAAAGATGTTCCTCATCGCTCCATTTTCTTTCAGAGGCAGGTGATCACACCGAGACCAATTTGTTGTAATGTTAGCAAAGGCGCTACTGTTAAATGTGATATTAACAGCACTATTTATGGTCTAAATAATGAATTAGAGTATATTATTGTGCTTGGTAGCTTTGGAGGCAGGTGGCCATTTTTGTAGTTCTTAAACATAAGCCACTCCCCCCTCCACAGCAGGTGGGATTTCATTCATACCAATTTTGCAAAGTGACACTGGCCCAACATATTTTAGTTTCCTTACATTGTCATTTGGTCTCTTAGCGATGACTGCATGGTGTCTTAGTTTACACACCCTTATTTTCTTCTTCTCTTTCTTTTTTTCTAAAGATAATTTTTTTATTATTATTATTATTCTGTCAATTTAATTTAGGTATTAGAAAGGGAAAGAATACAAATTAAATAAATCAGAATATTAATTCAATCACTTTTTCTACTCCTATTTTCCATAAAAATTAAAGTAAAAAAGAAATAAAAATAAAAAAAAGTTGATTTGTAAATATGTACAGTTTGTATCTGTAACTTGTCAGTCTGTCATTGGTGACAGAGTCTGTCTTGCTTATAACGCACGCTACCAGTAAATAAAAAAGGAAAAAGTATATTTAGACTGTATGGTCCCTTGAAGCAAGTTTTAAATTAATATCTGATGTATATTCCTGTAACATTGCATTTTTATCTGAGGAATGATGTTATTAAAAAATTGCAAATAAATTGCATTTCCTACAGCTGTTTTGCTTTTCCTTCCACATGCGTCACACTGGACATCATGGTAGGCAGGTGTTAGGAACCTCTGTTGATGTTTTAGTGATGTGATCCTCTGTCACAAAGGTCAATTGTCAGTTGGAGGATTAGAAAATAGTTAACTGAAAACTATCCTCCTCTTTAAACTATATTCAGTTGAGGTTACCGCCACAATTTATTTATTCTTAGTGCCAAAACAATTTAAAAATACAGTTTTAAACTTAGTAGCATTCACCTAATTTCTCAATATTTTGTACAATACCCCTTTAAACTTAATGGCTTATTTTGAACATCCTTCCAGAAGTTTCTCAAAATAGCTTACTGGAGTTTTGGCCCTTTCCTCCAGACAAAACTGGTGTAAATGAGTCTTTACAGTTCTACAACATTCTATGAGCAGTGCCTCTCACAGTTAGGCTTTTCTCAATAAAAAGATATTCAAATCCCCAAAAAGCTGTACAATTCAAAGTAAAAAAATAAATAAAAAATATTCTGTGGCGCCTTTGGAAGGTGAACTGTTCAAAGATACAGAATAAACACACTCGTAACATTTCTGCTGTACAACAATATATTTTACTCACCATAGATGCTCAGTAGAACCCGAATCCAGTTTCTTAATTATGCTGCATCTTTCAAAAATCCGTCCTCATGGCCCCAAAAGTGCACACACTGCTGTAAACACAATGCCTGTTTGAGTTCTTCACAAGAAGCATGCAAAAGTAGTAAAACGCAATAATACGGTGACCACACGACCATACATTTCTAAAAGCAACAACTTTGAACCTGAACAGTCAGTTGAACTAGAACTTTGACAAGTACCAGGGCCGCCCTACTTTTAAACTATGAGGCTTGTTGTGCTTACTCGTGGTTCGGAAGCAAAAAGTCCGAACCGTAATCTCCCTCGTTACTTTATCTCTGACAGTAATGACAACAAACACACATTACGGCAATATACTTGAAAATAACACAAAATAAAGTAAAAACATTAGAATGGATGAAAATGTTTAAAAAGTAAATTTTATAATAAAAATGTCCGAGAATATTGCCTACTAGCATAAGCTAAAGTTAATGTTAGCTACAAAGTTTAAAGAAAACAAAACTCACCTTCGTATCCGTGAATGTATGACGAGGCGTACATCTTAAAACCCTTCTCCAAATGTGTCTCCAGCTTACTTATTGAAGTAATTGTTACCTTGGGAAACCCTGCAAGCACTTAAGAGTAAAATGCCATTTTCAATAGACCGGAAGTGACCGAGGCGCGTGACGGAAGCAGACGTACAAAGGTTTAAAATGAAATTAAACCTGGTATTTTTTTTTAATCTAAATTGATTTACCATACCATACCAACTTTATTTATAAAGCACTTTAAAACAACCACAGCTGATATAAAGTGCTGTACATTAAAACACAACATAATTTTAAAAAAAATTCTAAAAAGATTTCTAATAGATTGATTAAAGTAATTTTTGACAAAATAAAATAAATAAATCCAAATAATTAATTAGTTTGTAAAAAAAAAAAAAAAAAAAGCTTCAAAGCAAAGAAAGGCATAACTGTGTGAAAGCTTTCTTTGATTTTAAAGAAAGATTGAATCAAACTTTCAATAATTATGACACCTGCAGGACAGTCAAAACAGGCCGCCATCTGACTCAGGTAATTTTGAAGTATTCATATTTGTCAGAATAACAGTTTCACATTTCACACAGAAAGAGAAAAAGAAAGACAATTCAATGAGAAGGCATCAACTAGTAAATGTATTTTAATAGGTTCCATAACAGGATTCACCAAAGTGAAAAACTGCAATTACTAACACAGTGTTTTACTGACCATATCATTGAAAATATGCCAAAGGATCCTGAAAACCATAGTTACAAGTATTGTTGTGTGACCAAAGTCAAACCACTAGCAGTCAGGTTTATGAGTTGCCATGTGTCTTTTCATATTCCCCTGCTGGGAGAATTCCCGGTCACAGTTGGGACACTTGAAAGGCTTGACCCCGTTGTGGCTGAGAGAGTGCCTCTTGAGACAGTTCAGGGTAAGAAAACGTTTGGGGCACTCGGCGCACAGGTACGGACGATCCCCCGTGTGAGAGCGTGTGTGGACAACGAGGTGACCCTTGCTGGAGAAGCCCTTCCCACAGTGGATGCAGGTGTACGGCATCTCGCCCGTGTGCGACCGATTATGCAGCCGCAGCTCCCCGGACGAGAGGAACGCCTTTCCGCAGGTGGTGCACAGGAAGTTCCTTTCCCCCTTGTGCATCTGCATGTGTCTAACGAAGCCGTTTTTGCTGAAGTGTCTTTCACAGATATCGCAGAAGTTGGGGGGACCGTCATGCAGGTGCTCGTGCTGCTTGAGAGAATACTGGCACAAGAATCCCTTGTTGCATTCCTTACAGGTGAACTCTCGCCCTCTTTTGTGAAGTCTCTGATGGTAATAGTACCCAGACTGGCTTGTAAATCCTTTCTCGCAATCAATGCAGCTGTAGCGGAAGGAGTGGAGCTTCAAGTGTGTCGTAAGCTGGTTGGGATGTATAAATCTCTTCTGGCACGTTGGGCATTTGAGTTCTTCTTCTGTGAGGCTTTTCTTCACCGGTCGCGTACTCAGGAACCTTTTATCTTCCCCTGTGGGCTCTTTCCGTTTCCGCCGACTTTTGTTTTTCGCCCCGTCCTTCTTCTGGTCATGTTCCCCCTTTTTGTCAACACTGTCTTTCTGTTTGGCTCTCTGCTGATTCTTTAGGTTGTCTTCAGCTTTCTTGCTTTTACTTTTCATCTCCTGGCTTTTCAGCTGATTTTTGTTGACCTTTTTAACTGCCTTGGGGTTCTGAACAGGAGCCGTCCACTGCTGCTGACGCTGGACATTCTTTCGAACCGTCCTCTGTATCGGCTGTGTGCCTGGACTCTTGGTGCAGATGAATAAACGAGAGAGAGACCCTGAAAACACCAGAAAGAACATACTAGTTCAGTAGAGTAAAAAAAAACCATGTCCACTTAGAGAGTTTTTCTGGCCTTCAGCTGACCTGATTTATTTTTGGGCACCCAGTCTTCTGATGTGTCATCCAAGCTCTGATTTGAATCTTCCTCCAAGTCATCTAGCGCCAGCGTCTCCTCATCACTGTCGAATTTATCATCCTCTTCTTCATCATCCTCGCTGAACTGATCGGTTTGAGTAGAGAGGGCCAGCGTGGATAATATTACATCCTCTTCAGTGCTTGAAGAAGCTGCTAAAGAGAAACTTCTTAAGCACTGGAGTCACTTTAGATGAAGAAAAAAGAAAAAAAAAGAGAAAAGAGACAGCAAATCCTTGATCTCACCTGAACTGAGAATCCCCAGCTCTCTGTGATGGAGCAGCAGAGTCTTCAGAGGAAAAGGTTCAGACAGATGATGTCCAAGATCTTCTGAAGCAGATGATTCATTGAGCCAATTTGCAGTCTAAGAGGCCAGAGACATGCAGGTATGTCAGTGATATTCACTTACACACTCCATTTAAAAAGGTTGATCACAATGAAGTCACGTTTTCTGATCATTTTTTTTTCTCCACAACTTTTGCTGGCCTTTAGCATCACTTCCATAATAAACATACATGAATTTTGAGCATCAAGCGCATTGACATCCTATAAAATATTGTTTCCACGAAGTGCAAAAACTAATGTTGCGATGATGATTGCGTTACGGTATGTGCTGCAGCCCTACTAAAAAGGTTTGCATTTCATATAAGATCGTTTTTATTAAACTCAACAGATGTTTATTATTTGTACGACTACTTTAGCAGCGCACGTGTCAAGGTTGAAACAGTTCCGTCTGTATAAGGCAAGGACAGATTTTCAGTTTTAAAAAGTTACGGCTTCAAAACCACTGAAATTTTTTTATATTATTGTTTTCCTAGAATTTTTTTTAATTAGATGCCAGCAAAGGCATAAGCCTATGCTCATGACTTGTTCTTGTGCATATAAGTCATCTTGCTAAAGCTAAGACTATTATAGTTTTCTATTACGTATAAGAAAGACAATTTTGTTAGTTGGGAAGTAGTCCAATTGCAAAAATCCCAGAGTCGTGGTGTGGAAGCTAAGAGAATATCATCACAACAAAGCTACGTTTTGCAAACTATAAGCAGCATACTGCAGGCTGGCTGTCTGAGGAGACATTTTTGTACTGATGCCATATAAATTTTGTATTTTTATCCAGGTTTTCATACTGACAAACTGCACATAGGCACTGACAAACGCAGGTGCATGACTACTCCTCTTCTGGAGAGGCTTCTAGAGTACCTGCTGCAGGTCCGGTATAGGCAGCAGCTGCTCCAGCCTTGACAGGAGCAAAGACACAAGCTGTTGGATCCGCTGGTTGAAGGCCAGTCCATAGTGATCAGGAAAAACTTCCTACAAACATAACCACAAGAGTAGATTTAATTTAGTTTGACTAGCTTGTAATGTCACATATAAATAATTGCTACTAGACGTATTAGCATGATTAAATCAGATGCTAATTACATCCACTTACAATTGGTTTCCAGGCTACTCTGCAAAAGCTATGTCTGAAAAAGCTGGAATAATTTGTTTGGTTTTTTTTCTCTGATGTATAATTTCAGGCCTGTTCTTAGAAAACGTACTTACTTTAATGTTTAAATAAACTCACTTGGAAGAACAGTTCCTTTTCTAAGGGAACATTCAAAATGTTCTGCACCAAGCTCGCAAAGTTACTATAGGAAGTCTTCAGAATATCAGAGCTTTCCTGTCAAGAGATGGGCACAGAAAAGTTAGCAATTACCTCAATGGCTTTTTAAAAATATATATTTATATTATCATTACAATAATAACTGAGTAATATGAAAGCTTTCTTTAAAAGCTCACCATGTGTTCACTGGTGCTCAGTTCCAGGCAGCAGGTGTGGATTTTATCCAGGTGGCCTTGGATCGTCTTGATGTTAGCTACGCCGTTGCCCCGACACAACTCCAGGACAAACTGCAGCAGCACAACGATTAGAGTGGAGTTATCAGGACAGAGAACGGGAAACATCAGTAAAAGGTGCAAGCATGTGGCAAATGGGAAAACTGCAAAAAGAATCCTACACCCAGGATAAAACAGGAAGTTAACACCATTTCAAATCTGGGTTTTTATGCAATTTGTTGCCTCCTTCTAATCAAATGCAGTATTTTGCATAAATTGTATTACTTTCTTTTTACTCACAAGTTTGTCACCACCTTCAGTTCTGTGTCAACTCCGTCATGCACAGTCAACTCTGTCAGATGGACTTTTTGTTGTTTTTTTGTTTTAAATAGTATTTATTTTGTTTCTTGAGAAACATTTGTCTGTAAAACTGAGTAAAAATATCACTAATAGGGTATTTTAAAAATAATTTTATATTTATTTTAGTCAGATGGTGATGACAAAGTTCTGGGTCAGGTTGATTAAAAATTTTATTTTTGAAAAAAAAATGTTGCAACTGGGAGCCTGCACCTTAGCATCTTTACATTTCCTAAACATTAGTTGTCATATTTGCATACATAAGGTTGAGAAATAATAAATAAAAAAAAACTGGGGGAAATTTAAACCCATTTTGTCCCTATTCTCAACAATCACATAAATAAACATGGAAGAAGCTACCTGCATTAAGAAGTAAGAATACTACAGCTTAAGCTGAGATGAACACCTGACAATCATCATCATCAGAGATCCAAGTTTAAAGTATCTTCCTCACCCTCGCTCTGAGGCCCAGGACGAGCTGACCCTTCTGACTAGGACTGAGAAGCTCCGGCACGATCTCTGTGGCCAGGTCGATGAAGTCCAGCAGCTTCTCATACTGGACGGCGCTGTCCTGCTGCACCGCTTTCCACACGAAGGCAGACATGAGCCTCACAGGAGGAACCAGCAGCTGCAAGGAGGCTGGAGGAAGCGGGGAGCCTAAAGGCGACACCACGGACATTACTCATATGATGTGAAGCAGACTCCGAAGATGAAAAGCAAGTGCATCCACCTCTCGACGCGGAGGAGAAGATGAGCTAAAATTAGCGTTGCCATTAACACGTTTGGAAATCCGCCGTATTTATAAAAGCAGCAACACCAGCAGGGGTGTGGGTGTAATTATCGAACAAACCTTTGCCACTCCGCACCATTTTTCGGTAGTGGAAACGCCTGAGCAAAGAAGCAAAATGTAATTTCACGTGAATCTTGCAGAGGCTCCAACAATAACTTCCGGACACACGGATGTTCTTCTTGTCTTTGTGGCGACGAGCAAACAACATTGCGGCGCAATACCGCCGCCTGCCGGTGACCACCGTAGATCAGAACATAAATAAATAAAGCTAGAATAGACAACTATTAAAATGTGTAAGTCTTTTCTGCGCAAGCCATACTTTTGAAAATTTTTGTAAAATACAGACATACTATATAGAGATATGGTTTTAGTTTTTCACATTGCATTAGTCAAAGAATATAGGACCGTTCTGACCACCTTCCAAATATCTTTAAGACATATGGACGCTTCTGAAATGTACAGTTCTTTGCACACAAAAATAGTGAAACTGAAAGAAAGAAAGACATTGATCATAACAATTAAAATGAAAACAATGGATTCTTCAACTCTGTCTCAGACCTTTAACTATACTTTTTAGAGGCATTTTCTCTTTTATTTATTTTTTTTTCGAAAATAAATAAATAAATAAATAAATAAAATTGAATAAATAAACGTAAAGCAACAACCCATTCTCTTGCGGGGGATTCCGTCCGCACATTGTTTGTATCATGTGATCACCTGTGAAGGCGTGAGACAGAAACTTAACGCCCACTGCTGACGAGCCCAGTCAGGCTTTGCTGTCGCTGCTTGGAATCTATCTGTTATTGGGGTCGGTTATCATTATGCCTATGACCACTAGCGTCGACTTCCACCAACACATTTTGGTTTTTGTGCGCAAACTTGGTTGAAGCGCCTTCGCGCTGCAGCAGGACCAGCCATGGCAGGAAACCGCAACGGCGCAACTGGATCCGACAAGGATTTCACTTTTGTCAACTCATTTGTGAAATACCTGCTGTTCTTTTTTAATTTAATATTCTGGGTGAGTGATCAAAACCACTTTTATCTTTTTTTTTTTTTTTTTTGAATCTCTTTAGTGTGTTAAGTTAATAACTCATCTTGCCATCATAAAATGTGGTTATGTAAAAGCAACAATTTTAATAAGGTGTTTGATAAGATCTTTAAAAAGTTTATTTCTGCCAGCTTTGTCCCGTCCCTCTTTGTTTGGTTTTAGTTACTTTTTAACACAGAAAGGGTCACGTACTCAACCCTGAAGTGACCTTTACATTTACCTTAAACACAGCAAACAGGGAAGCAAGACTATTTTTTTTATAATCTAAGGAAGCTCAAATTTTATGAAATTCAGAGTACAGGTGATCACCAAATGGACTTTAGAAAGTTGGCCACAAAGGCAGATTTAGCAAATCGTCACACTTTTTAAAAAAAAGTCTTTTTAAGATCCATTGCACTTTTGCCAGATCTGAAACTTCACAATTCGAATGCATCTGAATGCAGATGGTAGAAGCGAAACTCCCTGCAGTGAGTCCGTCCACAAAGTTCATACAAAGGCTTTCGGCGTCAGGTGGTCTCTTGCAGCCTCTTCTGAGCTGGTTTGTTGTTGCAGATTAGACTTGCTGAGATTTAGAGACTTTTTGTTTGTCTTTCTGCTGCACAAAATGTTGAGTTGGGGGGGGAGAAACAAAACAAAACAAAACAACCCAAGATCTGACATGACCTTTCAGGTGTGCCCCTCTCAAATGAGATCAGCCTCTTTATTAATTTGTATTCAACACTCTTGGTAAGCATGACCCGCGGCTGCTTAAGTAAGATAAGGCTGTGTGAGAACTTGAAGCTTGGAAAGCGTCGTAACTTTCTGCTGCCTCTGGCTACGTCGGGTTCAACATGCTCCGAGCAGACGTTTGCTGCTACATGTCTGTGTCGTTTTTCTAATCTTGACTGGTATGGTTTTTGTTGATTTTTAAGATATTTTCTTGCACATTCCTATCTAAGCAGGTTCCAAAGCCGCCTGTGTGCTTCAGGTGTCACACCTGCTCTGTTTACTGTGCCGCCAACAAACAAGGCAGAGAGAAATCAGTTCCCTTCCCGACAGTCTCTCTGGTAATTGGATCCATGTCATTCAGGGCGGACAGGGTTTGTTCCTGAACTCTTTCTTTTACTCCGTCGAGAATGGGAGACGAGAGCTGAATGAGACGCTTTAGTACTGATGGTGGAGGGAGGATTTCGCCACTCTACATACTTTTCTTGGGAAGAGGAATGCTCAAGTTGGGACAGTTTTAGAATATTTCATCAGTGATCCAGCAGATATGACTCATAAACTCCCCCCTGCACATCTTTCTTGTTACTAAGTTGAAGTGTCTAGATGGCGCCACACCCCTGACAAGTTGAAACGCATAAAAATAGTTTTCGACAGCTGCTCTGATGAACATCCTCCTGTTTTCTGTGTGATTTCTTTCATTTTCCTTGTCCATCTTCGCCCACAGGTGATCTCCCTTGTAATGGTGGCAGTTGGCATTTACGCCCGTACGGTGAAGCATGCAGGTAAATTGTCAGACGTCCCCGCCGGGGTCGGGTACTGGGTCTCCGCTTTACTTCACCGGGCACGAGGATCGAGCAGCCGCCCTTAACGGGAAGCAGATGAAGTGCCTCCATCTTTGTTTGCAGAGGCAACCCTGACATCTCTGTCCCTGGATCCCGCCGTTATGCTGATAGTGGTGGGAGTCCTGATCTTCCTCGTCACCTTCTGTGGCTGCGTGGGCTCGCTGCGAGAAAACATCTGCCTCCTGCAAATAGTACCTGGGTTTTAAATGTCGTCTGCCATTTTTTATTAATCTGAGACTTAACTGTTTTATTTGGTGGCGTGCACATTCATGCACGCAAGAATGTGCAGTGAAATACAGTGCCTGGCAAGAGTATTCGTACTCCTTTTTCCTTTTTTTTTTCTCCGTTGTTGACACATTAAAGCCACGAGTTTGAACTGTGAAGAAAAGGGATTTATTTCAAATCGTATCGCAAATAAAAACCTGAAAAGTGTGGCAAGCCTAAGAGTTGCCTCTGCCAGCTTTGCTGATGTTTTTGCCTTTTTTTTCTTCTTTTTTTTCCCCTAGCCTGTCAGTATAATTGGACAAACAAATCTTTGAAGTATAACTTCAGGCACATGTAGAAAACAAAAATACTGCTATATGTAAACATACTTCTATATATAAAAATGCTAGTGCATATCATTTTATTTCATTAAATGGCAATTTGTGGTTGAAAGGTAGGAAAATGTGGGAAAGTTTTAGGTGTGTGAGTGCAGTCACTGTACAAGGTCATGCAAACAATACATTTACATTAAGTTAAGTGATATAAAATGGTGAACTTTTTTTTTTTAGTAATTTTTTTTTTTTTTTTTTGCCCATCCCAGTTCTGCATCTCCTTGGTGGTGATTTTCATAATCCAGCTGGCTGCTGGTGTTCTGAGCTTCATCTTTTCAAATAAGGTAATCAAGCAATTAATTAATTAAATGTGAGCATAGATTTATGTCGTTTCAAGAAAGGCTTTTTAATCTGGTCAAAATGTAGTTTTTCAGTTCACAGAAATCCGGTTCAGTTGATGTCTTTATGTCTGAGATTTATTCATTTACTTATTTATTTATTTTCACCTTCAAGGCCAGACAGAAAGTAACAGAAGTGATCAATGATGCAATCGTTCACTACAGAGACGACGCTGATCTGCAAAACCTTATCGACTTCGGTCAAGAAGAGGTGGGTGTTTTGTCAAAACTGTGCTTAAACGTCTGCAGCAGAGGCAGAACCGGAGGATTGCCTTACTTTGGTCAGATCGGGGTTGTTTGTTTCGAAAGAATCAACTAGCATTGGATTTTCGATGTTACTTTAAAATGATCCGGAGGGAAGAACGTCTTGTACGTGAAACATGAAATATCTGCTCCTGTATGCTTCACTTGCATAAAAAATAAAAAATAAGTCATATTTCTGTATTTTAATTTTTCCCTCCTCCTCCTCAGTTTGGATGCTGTGGTGCTGCGACATACCTTGACTGGTCCAATAACATCTACTTTCACTGTAACCAAACCAACCCCAGCAGAGAGCGCTGCTCCGTCCCCTTCTCCTGTTGCATCCTCTCTAGAAACGAGGTCAGTCTGATTCAAAATGCAGACACATTAGGGTCTTTTTTTTCTTCTTCTTCTGTGTTTCTGTTGTATTTTCAGTTTTAGACGTAAGGATTTCTCTCTCTCTGCGCAGAGTGTGGTCAACACCATGTGTGGCCAAGGCATGCAAGAACGTGAATTCGCAGAAGCTGGCAAGGAAATTCACACCAGTGGCTGTATCGACATACTGGATGACTTCATCCACAGCAACATGATCGTACTGGGCGGCATTGCACTGGGACTGGCAGTACCAGAGGTACACATTGGTGCAATAAGGGCACAAACGCTTGATCTTGCTGCAGCCAAATGTTCATCCTTGTTTTCCTCTCTTGCAGCTGGTGGGCATGATTTTGTCTCAGCTTCTGATGAATCAGATCAAAAAACAGATTGAGTTGCAGCAATACAACCTCAATCACAGTTCTGACCCGTGGAGCTGATCCTGGATCAGATTATTGCAATCACTGGCAACACATAGAGACTCGGTACAAACAAGCTTGTGTTTGAAGATGAGACACTTTGCTGCCACCTTCTGGACAGTCATGGGGCTTGCATTTATCACACTGCACTGATTGTACTTGTTTTTTGTTGTTGTTTTTTTTACTCATTTGTTTTCAGCGGGAAATATAAAGTTCTATGTTTTATTCATTTTTATTATATATTGTAAATACCTGAAAATTGTTTGTGATTTCAGCATTTAAGCGTATTTGTTTTGTTTATACTTGGAGATCATATTCAGTTGATTTCTTTAATGCCTCTGAGATGTTGTGTTTTCCATTCTGTTTTTGTTTTTCTTTTACTTACAACATATATCTGTCATAATGAATATAAATGTTTCAACTCTACACACCTACTCTTAAGGGAATATTGTTCTATGACTAATGAATAATGCCTACAAAAAAAAATTATGAAACATGCACATGTAATTTCAAACACATTCACATTAGCAAATCCCATTTTTACATATTACATTTCCTTTCACCGTGTTCCAAAAGGAGTAGGGGAAAATAAAAATAAAAACCCTTAAAAGCGGAAATAAATGTTTCAACAGGGATGGTTGTATATTCCCCATTCATTTTCTTATGATTTCCAAACAGCATACGATTTACTTTCTTCACATTTGAAGGGACTGGATTCCTTGTATCAAACCAGTATATAAATTCTTTTGTTTTTCTTTTTGTGACCACCTTAAATCCCAACCAGATGTTAAAATGTTAAACTTTCTTCTTTTTCAACTTTAGTTTCTCTGTTTTTTTGTTTTTTTTTTTTGTTTTTTTTTTTGTTTTTCCTGTTCAGTTTGTTGTTTATTGTACTATTCCAGCTCACCTCTGGGTATTGTTGTGGTCACTTTTTATTGCCAGCCAACTGACGTGTGTGCACTGCTACAGGCATACCGAGGCTACGCTTTTTAACACACTGCAGTTC
Source organism: Poecilia latipinna (assembly GCF_001443285.1). Taxonomy (NCBI): domain Eukaryota; kingdom Metazoa; phylum Chordata; class Actinopteri; order Cyprinodontiformes; family Poeciliidae; genus Poecilia; species Poecilia latipinna. The sequence goes on along the minus strand of NW_015113987.1, from coordinate 184,133 downwards.
CACGTAGATGCTTATTAAAACACACTTCCCTAATAATTCTCGGCATGTCGTCGCATCGTTAGACGCGCCGGTGCTTTTCGCCTCTTTGATGGTTTTGCTTTGACAGCTAAGGCTAGTGTTCACGCGAGAGGATTTGTAGTCGGACCGTTAACTGCAAACATCATCGGCCTCCTCATTTTTAGCAGCTCTCCGATGGCTGAACATTAAACAGAAAGCGCTGCAGCCTGCCGTCTCCGTTTCAGCCTCGTCTTCCAGTTAAAGGAAACAAACTCTTAAGGTGAAACATGATGCTCGTAATCTGTGGGAGCAGAGGCGGTCCTGTATGCACAAGCGGCCTTGACGCACTTCCCCAATCTAAACATCACATTCATCCGCGTGTTAACAGTTGCAGTGCTACTCCTGCCACTCAGCGGTGTTGAAAAGGGGCAATTGAAATAACTCCAATCAGACCAATCTTATATTTTATTTTTGATTCCACAGTCATATTTTGTTTTTCTAACTCATGTTTCAGAAAT
>NW_015113987.1:151108-179216 GCF_001443285.1 Poecilia latipinna | reverse complement strand
GAGCGATGCGCGCTCCCGCGAGAGGGGATGCAATTTTGGGCAGGCATGCGTTTCTGGGCATAACACACAAACAAATGTTGTGATTTAGTGGGGAAACTGATGAGAACGTGACGTCTTTGTGGCCGTCTCTCTCAGTGTGGCGAGTGTGACTTGACCTGTGTGTGTGTGTGTGTGTGTGTTGGTCTGCGCTGCAGCGCTATGTGTGTGGTCCTGTTTTTTTTTTTTTTTGGTTTTTTTTTTTTTTTTTTTTTTTTTTTTGCAGCCTCTGACTCACTCATACATGCTTTGGAGGACTTTTAAGGAGGCTCAAACACACACATTCTCTCGTTTAAGGAGTATGCAGCTAAGTCAGCCATGTTTTAACCGGAAGAGAAGAAACAAAGCAACTTAAAGTCCTGCAAATATGCACGCATGCTCTTTCGGTAACAATCGATGAAAAATAGTTTGAGCATTAAAGTCTTCTGTAGCCACCTTAAGCGCGAGAATGACAGATCAGTTGATTTTCAGCCTACCAAATGAAAATGTTAGTAATTCTGAGCTATGGACTTGGTCAGATCAAATAGACATTTATCATATTATTTGAGCGCGGTGCCAATGATCTCAAGCATAAGAAAACTTTACATGCTCAAATATTCAGATGTTTTTTTTTTTTTTTTTTTTTTTTTTTCAAACATGAAACTCAGTAGAAATCTGCAAGAAGAAAAAGTTACATCCTGAAAGTCTGATGTAAAAAAAAGAAAAGAAAAAAAGAGAAAGTTTCCCAAAACTGAGAATATTTGAAGATGGGTGTCAAACAACATATGCTTATCTTGAAAAATATTGCAAGTATACACTCATAAAACAAACTGTTAGTGTGATTTTATTTGAGCACATGTCTTCATTATTTTATCAAAGAAATGGTTTCATTTTGTTAAACTAATAAGCAATTCAATAAATAAAGTAACAAAATTCTTAATAGTGTTTACGTAGCTAAGTTGGCTACGTTGCATTTTAAACTCATCTTACAATTTTCTTTTTTGTTTGCAGGAGGTTCTTAGCATTCGGACTGCAATTAACTTGCCACGCAATATTTGCATTTACATGTACAAAATATACTTCATCATTCACCTGATGTGTTTTTGCTGTTTTTGAAGAAAACTCCAATGCAGTGCAACCAATGTTTTACATTTTGAACAATAGGTGATCAGATGCAACCAAGATTTCCTTCAGCAACTCTTTAATTTAGGCCGGCAGCTTCTAATCAGATATCAACTTTAATCTCCTTTTAGCAAATAAGCAATGAAAACGGTTTGCTGTTTTCGACGACTGTGGCACCAGGACTGGACAGGCCATGGACGGTTTGCCACATCTGTATCTAAAACCACCTGGTTCGAGGCCCACCTGGGTTTCTTATGGGACCGTATACGTGCAAAGCCTAAAAGGTGATGTGCGTTTGTAATCGAGCGAAGCTACAAAAATCCTCCTTTCACAAGAGCAAACCTGTCAAGTCTGTGTTGCGTTGACGTCGGGGTCCTTCAGATGAGAAGCTCGGAGCAAGGCCCCTGCCATAAGGCACATTCTTCCACAAGCAAGAGGGGGGGATGGGAGTGGAGGTTTTGTTGCTCTGGCTCTCCCCCCACCATGTGCATACCAGTGACAAAAAAAAAAAAAAAGAAAAAACCACAGCCAGACTCTGAGCTGCAACCAACAGGAGTACAAACACACTACTGGACTTCTGCCAGATACTCTACACGGAGGAAAAAGTGATTCTCGGGATGTGGACGCAGTTATAAGGATCATTTCTCATTTTTAGTTTTCCGCTGAAGGAGAAGAAGAAGAAGGGGGTGGTGCATGTGAGCAAGAGATCCTGTTACAGAGGTCCAGACTTTTTTCAAGTTTTTTTTTTTTTTTTTTTTTCCTGAAAGTGGGGGTAGGGCGAAGCAACATTCACTGTTATGCTTTTCTTCCTAAACACATCCAGCAAATACTTCATATAATTTGGAACTCATCAGTCAATATTTTGGTTTCCTTTCCTTTCTTTTTTTTTTTTTTTTGTTTTTGTTTAGGAATACTTTTTGGGACTACTGGAGCTGAATAATGAGGGAATTCAGGACGATTCTGTGGGACACGGACGAAAAGCGCAGAAGCAAAAAGTTTGAGAGGACTGCGAGAAAACTTTAGAGGAAAAAAGAACCCAACCCCGCTGCAGCTTTTCTGGAGTATGGAAACTTATAAATCAGACGTAGAAACCAGCTTTCACCAGAGAAGCGTGTAGTTTGGTAGCAGAAGCCTCAAGGATTTTGAAATCCGTTGGATTTTTTTTTTTTTCCGTCTTCTCTCCCAAGATGTCTTCCCAGGGTCGGAGCCCCATTGTTGGGATGCTTTGCGTCTGGGCTGCCTGGCTGTCGGGCTGCAGGGCAGTGTTGGCCCCGAACGGGACTATGTTTGAGGACAAATGCAAGAAAACCTCCACTTGTGAGGTGCTTAAATACAACACATGTTTGGGTTCACCTTTACCCTACACCCATACATCTCTGATCCTGGCGGAGGACTCCAGCAGCCAAGAGGAGGCTTTTGAGAAGCTGACCATGTGGTCTGGTAAGTTAAACCAGAAAAGTAACATTTAGAGGAGACACAGTCAGCATTAATTTTACTTTTTGAACTTTTCATATATATTTTTTTTCTTACAATCAATTGGGTTTTCAGTAGTGTGTGATTGTAAAGTTGAAGAAAAATGGTCAAAAATGTATTTATTTTTTATTATTATTATTTTTTTTTTTACATATAAAAATCTAAAAAGTGTGGTGTGCATTTCTAGTCGCTATTACTATTAACAATTTATGGGAGTGTCTTTTGTTGTATGTTATTTTCTCGTCCTTTGTAAACTCAAGTTCAGTCAGATCAATAAGCTCTGAGCAGAAGACGTTCACACAGCATGGTGCTGCCACCACCATGTTTCATGGTGTGAATGTTGTGTGTACAGGGGGATGTGCAGTACTACAAATCCACATCACTTCGTCCGACAAAAATACTTGTCATTTCAACCTTACTTATTTATTTATGTATTTATATCTTTGCTCCATTTTTGACATGGCTCATCATGGCTAATTTTAAACTGCACTCCTTATTTTTCATTTACTAGGTGACATTTGATTGCAACTTGTTGAGTGGATTATTTGGATTAGAGTAAAGGCATCCTTACATGATTCATCTGAAATAAATCAAGTTCTGACTCACTGATTGGTGCATCTCAGGCAGTTACTGGTAGCAAAAAAAAAAAAAAAAAGTTGCAAAATGTATATTGTCGTACGTCGTGTAGCTGTTTAGTGTACATGTCCACATTTTTACTGATGTTTTCATGTCTTAGGATTGCGAAACGCCCCACGTTGCTGGTCAGTCATCCAGCCGCTGCTCTGTGCCGTCTACATGCCGAAATGCGAGAATGGCCGAGTGGAGCTGCCCAGCAAGAGCCTGTGTGTGGCCACACGTCGCCCGTGCAGCATTGTGGATCGGGAGAGAGGATGGCCCAATTTCCTCAAATGTGACAAATTCCCCGTGGGCTGTTCGGTATGCCTCGTTTTGCGTGTGTGTGTTTTGATCTCCAGGGAGATACTTTCTCCATTCGGTTGCTTCAAAATCTGACATTAGGCCGTAAAGTTGAAAAAACATGTTAACTGGGATAAATGTGGTCACAACCTTACCAGCTGTCCTGAACGTTTTAGAAAATAACAGTCATATTATCTTTCAATGCCTCTTCCTTTCCTTCAATGAAATCTTGGAAGATCATTTTCTTGCAAGATGTACCTCACTTATATACATTTTCTGTCCAGAATGAAGTGCAGAAGCTGAAGTTCAACACGTCAGGACAATGCGAAGCCCCTCTGGTGAAGACAGACATTCAGTCGAGTTGGTACAAGGATGTAGAAGGTTGTGGCATCCAGTGCGACAACCCCCTGTTCACCGAAGAGGAGCACAATGACATGCACGCCTACATTGCTTACTTTGGCACAATCACACTCCTCTGCACCTTTTTCACTCTGGTGAGACGTACAAACACTCTCCGTCAAGAGAGAAATTAATATCTCCCCTCTTCCCCTCCCCGTACTTGGATCTTTTTCTCTTCCCTGACCACCGACTCCCCTTCTGTCTTGATTCAGGCCACGTTTCTTGCTGACTGGAAAAACTCGAACCGCTACCCGGCCGTCATTCTCTTCTACATCAATGCCTGCTTCTTTGTGGGCAGCATCGGCTGGCTCGCCCAGTTCCTGGATGGCGCACGCAAAGAGATTGTGTGCAAGAGCGACAACACCATGCGGCTCGGGGAGCCCTCGTAAGTGTGAGGGCTTCGGCCCCCACCGCGTTGGGTGACAACGGCCAAAACGAAAGAGATAGATACAAACTGATGTCCTCCCCACAGATCCTCAGAAACGCTCTCGTGCGTCACCATCTTCATCATCGTCTATTACTCCTTGATGTCAGGCGTGATTTGGTTCGTCATGCTGACCTACGCCTGGCACACCTCCTTCAAGGCTCTGGGCACAACTCACCAGCCGCTGTCTGGACGGACCTCCTACTTCCACATGGTGACCTGGTCCATTCCCTTTGTCCTCACCGTGGCCATCCTTGCTATAGCTGAGGTGTGTAGAAAACCCTCGCGAGGTTGTAGCTTTTGAGAATTATGGAATAAAAAAAATGAATGTTTCGTACGTGTGTTTGTGCTCCAAAGGTGGATGGAGACTCTGTGAGTGGGATCTGCTTCGTCGGCTACAAGAACTACCACTACCGAGCGGGGTTTGTACTGGCACCCATTGGTGTGGTGCTTGTTGTTGGTGGCTACTTTCTCATTCGGGGTAGGTTTGTGCTTTAAAATTCATCTGTTACGCTTTCATGCATGCAGTGATGATGAAATAAATGAAGGTATTTAACCTGAAGGTCTTGAGTCATCTCTGGTCTTATATAGACCCTTGATCTTTCTAGATTCTTCTGTAGAAAGATTAAGCAGCAAATCTACTTTGTAACTGGAAGTCACTAAAGTAAATGGGACAAGTTCTTATTGAGTCGCAACCCACTGGTGATCCATAAAAGGGCTCAACTCGTAACACTTCCCTCTAAAAATACTCTTCTTCTAGGTGTCATGACCTTATTTTCCATCAAGAGTAACCACCCAGGACTGCTGAGTGAGAAAGCGGCCAGCAAAATCAACGAGACAATGCTGAGACTAGGTAAGATCTGTCCCGTTCTTTTTCCTAACATTTGAGGGCTAAACATCTGAGCTGAAACACGAGTCTGTCTCTGGAAACAGATGCTTTGTCTGAAGCGGCAGGCGACATGGCACAAAGAATGTAAACACCCTTAATACCTCCATGTGATACGAAGACCCAGGAGAACGCCTTGTTTACACAGACAAATGTTCTTAATGGGTTGCATTTTCTGAGCTAGGTCATATGTTTTTTGTTTTTTTCTGAATAAGGAAGAAAAATCCAACAATCTGTCTGATATTACGTGATTTGTCGTTCTCTTTCTCACCGTTAGGTATATTTGGATTCCTTGCGTTTGGCTTTGTTTTCATCACATTTGGATGTCACTTCTATGACTTCTTCAACCAGGCTGAATGGGAGAGAAGCTTCAGAGAATATGTGCTGTAAGTTCTTCAGACAGATTTCTCACTAGGTTTTTTTTTTTTTTTTAGCTATTTTTGTCAGATGACAATTTTTAGAGAAGCAACTAAGAAGCACATTGTAACTTTGGAGGATCTGCAGAGATCCACAGCTCAGATGCAACTCCGAATCAGGCACTTGGCAAAGCTGACCTTCATAAAAGAAAGATGAGAGGAAAGCCAAATTTTGATACCGTTTGACGTTTCTGGTCGTATGAATCCAAACGGAAACTTCCTGGCTGACATTAAAAACAAGAAAGGCCATGTGTGGACAAACAGCTACTTCTTGAACACATCATCTCAGCCGTGAAGTATGGTGGTGGCAGCATCATGCTGGGGGAGGAGGGACGGTGCAAATCTTTAGCAAAGACGAAAAAAATTGCACGTTATGAAAAGAAGCTAAACACGAAGAAGGTTGGCGGATTCTTCTTTAATGATTGGTAGCCAAACCATTTCAATCCCCGTCTGTGAAAACGTAATAATGACCTAAATTGTTACCATTAAAAACAATGAAAAGCTGTGAAATTTGTGATTGTTTTACTCACTGTCCCATTGAAATTCAGTTATTTGTTCTTTTTGTTGCCATTTTTACTCTTTCAACTCATGGAAATGGAAATGAATGTATTTTAAATGTACCAAAAAACGATAAGTCAAGCCTGTGCTGCAACAGTTCATCTCTATATGAATTAAAGGGTCTAAATGTTGTTCATGTTTCCACCAGATGTGAAGCCAACGTGACAATCGCCTCTCAAACCAACAAGCCCATCCCAGAATGCACCATTAAAAACCGTCCCAGCCTGATGGTGGAGAAGATCAACCTGTTCTCCATGTTCGGCACAGGAATCGCCATGAGCACCTGGGTCTGGACCAAAGCCACCTTCCTCATCTGGAAACGCACTTGGTTCAAGTAAGGAAACACTAAGCAACTTCAGAGATGAAAAATCAGATTTTGGGCGCCTACCGGGCTCTTATAATTTGGTATTTTTCCAGGATCATTGGTCGAAGTGACAACGAACCTAAGAGGATAAAGAAGAGCAAGATGATTGCTAAGGCGTTTGCAATGAGAAAGGAGCTCCACAAGGACCCGGAGAAGGAGCTGTCCTTCAGCATGCATACTGTGTCACATGATGGCCCAGTGGGTTAGTATCTGAACCCTACTAATAGCGCCATCTTGTGAGCTGTAAGTGCAACTGCATGGGTTTATTTTCAAATGGCGGTTCTAACTTAAATAAATAAATGAAAATAATAATAATAAAAAAGAAATTGTCTGCGATTATCCACTTGAAACTTTTCTGTCATTTGTAGGGTATATATTTTATTTCAGAGGACTGGTGGAAACTGTAAGGCTGCTGGTTAAGCCTTAAGCCTCCAGGATCAGACTTTCAGACTTTAAGACGATTCTGATTTCAAACTGATTTCTCATTTAACAGCTGGAATCAATTTTGACCTGAACGAGCCATCCAACGATGTTTCATCAGCATGGGCCCTACATGTACCCAAGATGGTCGCCAGACGGGGAGCCATTCTGCCTCAGGACATTTCTGTCACTCCCACTGGGACTCCGGGTGAGATTTTGGCTGTTTTACATTGAACCGGTCTGTTCTGACATTTTCTGCTCCTCTGTTCACTTTTGTTCATTTACAATCTGGCAAACCAAAACATCCCTTAAACCTTTTGCATTTGTTCTTACAATAATTCGTCTGCTCTGACAGTGCCCCCTCCAGAGGAGAGGAACAGACTGTGGATGGTGGAGGCAGACATATCACCTGAGATGATAAAGAGGAAAAAGAAGAAGAAGAAAAGGAGGAAGGAGGTGCGTAAGCCTGACGAGGTGGTGGAAAACCAGACTCGCCTTCAGCGAGAGTTTAGCCGCAGCTCGGTTCCTCGCCTGCCGAAGCTTCCCTGCCACCCGAGCCTGGTGGCCAATCTGCGTGAACAGCAGAGGCAGCAGTCGCTGGAGCAAGGGGTCCTGCCGGGCTCGTTGCCGGATTACGAACCCTGCGAGGAGAGGTGTTCATACCTGGAGTGCCAGAGCGGCAGAAACGGCTACCTGATGACCCGAGTTGATTGTCCGGAAAATCTGGGCCTCAGGCCAAGCTGTCGCCCTTTGACTTCAAACTGGCAGCCCAGTGGATCGTCAATGTACCCCGGAGAGGTGGAGCATGCCGACGGGCTGTCAGAGAGAATGGCTCATGTGGCTCGGGTACCGGCGGGCCGCAGGGCAGGCTACGGACCCATCCACTCCAGGACCAATTTAATGGAGGCGGAGCTAATGGATGCTGACTCTGACTTTTAAAACTGCAGAGTGAGCAAGAAAAAAAAAGAAAAAGTAACTTTAAGAGATTCCTACTCAAGTGTACCAGATCCAACATCACTAAGATCCTAAATGTACGATTAGTTTCAAGTCTGTTATTTACATTGTGTGAGTGTGTCTGAGTGAGCGTGTTAGGAAAATGTGTGGGAATGATAGAGAAATAAACTAATGTAAATATCTTTTAAAAATATTAGTTTTTATACCATATTCTGTACATTATCATCTAATGTGTTCTTTAAAAGTAAGAAAAAAGCAACAACAACTCTGTGACAACAAAACAGATCAGGCAGCTAAGCTATTCGTGTCTTGTTAGCATGGGTTAATGTGGGGGCACCTTATCAGGAGGAACACTTCCATATAATAACTTTACATTTTTGTTCAGAGCTGTTTTAAAACAGTGTAATTTGTATTATATATATATATATATATATATATATATATATATATATATATATATATATATATATATGCTTACTCGAGCCAGAGGGAAAAAAACAACATATAATATATGCCTTCCTCTACTGAAACTAAAAATGAGCTAACTTGATGCTCTAATGTTACCAGTATTAGAAAAATAATCACTAATTCAAACAGTACAGTAAAAGTGGCACAAAGAAGAAGAATGAAGTCTGCACGAGACTGTGCCACCTCACACTTCATTGGTTTACTTGAGTTTGACAGACGATCCCTTTGTCTGCCCTGGTGTCCCTGTTCTTAATGTTTCTTGACTTTGTGGAACCACAACGTTCTTGTGCAAAACTCTTTGATATTTGCTTTGTTGCCTGGTGCAATAATGCATCTCTTTGTCTTTTGTTTGGAAGAAGAAGAAAAAAAACACTTTTATGAAACTGCGTTTGTCTGATTTTCTTTCCGCTTTTCTGTTTTGTACATTTAGAGAAAAGAAATATGTATTTGTACTGTATATACTGTTGTATATATTATGTTTAAAGTGGTTTCTGGATGTTATTGTCCTCTATGGTTTTGTGTTTCATCTGTATCACAGATGCTTGGTTTCTCAGCAGAATATTTCCTTGTTTCCCTGTCTAAATTAAGGTGCTATTTATATTCTTTGTACGACTCTGCAAGTAGCTCACAGGTTCTGCAGAGTTGATCAATAAAAAGGGATGAGTTGACTGTATTGAACTCTTTCACTGTTATTTGTGATTTAACCAAAACAAAGTGGTGAGGTGCAAGTTCATGCATGCAGTTATATTGTTTCATAGCCAAGACACACACAAAAAAACCTTCTATTTTTTATTGTATTTAGTGAAAATCATGTCAGATTTATTTAAGCTATGCTTTTAATAACTGAAATGTGGCGTAGCTCATGTTCAGGAACCATTCAAATATTAAATCAAGAGTGTTGTTTTTTTTAATGTCCTTGGAAAGTAAATACTTCTGCTTTTATAGACCGTTTCACAACATTGTTGTGTAGAAAATAATACTTTCACTTAACTGTGCAGCTATGCTTGGTTTGTTTTTATATGGAAATAAAAGTAATACCACAGAAAAATAAGCCTGGTCAGTCTTCAGTGCTCCGACCAATGTTTTGTTTTTATGTCAGCTTTTTCTCCTCTGACCGATCCGATATACAGACTTTCCCACCTGAGCTGAGGATTTCTACAGCTCCTCCTGTGGCACAGTAGGATGAAGGATGAACGCAAATGCACAATGCACTCTAGATGCTAATTTAAAAGAAACATGGACCCCACAGTTAAGCAGTACTTTCCATTAGTCTGTCACAGAAAAAAAAAACAGTATGGTTGTAACATGATAAAAATCTGTCACAATTTAAGATATAATTTAAGATACAATTAAAGATATACTCATGGATGGTAACACAGACCTTTTAGGTTCATAGGTTGTGGTTATGCCAAGAATCAAATCAGAATCAGGAGTTTGGTGCTGTTAGTAATTATGTTCATGTTGTGTTGAACCAATGCCTTTTACATACATTTGACTTTTATTTTTGTCAATATGAATCTATATGTGAGCTCACCTGTTATTACGTGTTTTATTCATGCTTTTGTGAAAGGCGTTTTATAAATTACCAATGTCTTTTTATTTATTTTTTTTAATTATTTTTACCTTTCTTTTTTGAGCATAGTGAGTTTGTGATAATTGTACACGACGTGTTCTATAAATAAAGCTGAAATCGGCTTTTGCTGCGTCTCGTGCTGGGTCCCAATTAAACCGCTTGGGGGCGCTAAACACACGCTTTCATTAAATCAGACATGCGATGAAAAGTCAAAGATTTGTCAAAAGATATTAACAAAAACAAAAAATATTTAGAGGTTAATCATGATAATAAAGCCTAATTAAGCATAAAATGAAACTGAGTAAATTTAAAATTTTGCAATGGAGGAAGAAAATAAAAAGCACAGCTTGAAGCACACCACCCTCTCTGTCAGTAATGACACGCCAGTCTGTGGGCCGGCTGACATAAGGGGGAGACCAAACACTGAGAGCTCATTTGGAGAGTGGGGGGAAACACACGAAATGTCATTTAAAACGCCTTCACTGCTGCCTGGAGAAGTCGACAGCCTTCGGAAAAGATCAGTGGCTGAATCAACAGGTGGTACAAACTGCTTCATTTTCTCCCAACTAATGCGCACCTGTATGTGCGTTTTTGTTAATCAGTCTGCTTAATGCTTTGTGGCTAACTGATTTTGTCTTAAATCCACCTGCGCAGTCAAGACATCTCAATTTTTTACGTTTTAATAGTTACATTTTTGCATGCAAGGTCCTCAGAAGTACATTTTAGGGACGTTATGATTACTTTGGAACTTTTTGTCCAATTTGATGCCGTTGTTAAGATTGTATGTTTAAAACTACTGGGAAGAAAACACGATTTGATTATCACAGCTTGGATTATTTATTGCAATGATACTGAATTATGTGTTGCTGTGTATATTTTATGTTGTTTATAAAATCAATTTTGAATTACTGACTAACTTGCTTCCAAAAGTCATTTATCGTTTTAGACTTTTTTTTTTTTATGTAGAAAACTTTCTCTCTTGTGCATACAGATCACGTATTGTATTACCAGCATGTCTATGTTTTGAATTTCAAATCAAAGCATAGCCCTCTCATTTGTGTGCTGTAATGCATTAAAAATGTGATCAGTCTTGGAAGAGGGCAAATGGAGAAGAACGCTGCATGACTCTCATGAGGTTTTTGTTAGTCTCACACATTTCCACAGGAGGGCATTAGCTGTGCATGTCAGTCACAATCCACATCCAGACTGTGAATGAGACTTTTTTTTTTTTTTCTATTTTCTCCTCAGATAACTGTTGCGATCCTGAGCATCATCAGCGGTTCACCCGGCTGCAGATCCAGCCTGAGAGGCTGTTTGTTGGGCCCCATCATCCAGATGTGGGCGCACTGGCGACACCCTCCCCCGACGGCTCTGTTCATCACTTCTGCCAGTTCACGCCAAAGTGCCTGCTTGCTGTCTCCAGAGGTGAATGAGTTTATTCTCAGTAACCTCTCTTATCGTCCCGATTCCTCCACTTGTCATGTCTGAATTGGATAAAAGAATAGCTAAAAAAACAACAACAACAACAAAACAATTCACATTTACAACAGGAGCACATGGGAACTCTCCCCCAAGGCATGGAGAGGAAGGATGGCATGATGGCACCTCGAGGACGACCATCAGAGTCGACAATGAGGTGGAAGCACACAGAGAGGCTAACAACTACAAGGTAGGGGACAATTACTGCGTCGAATCAAAAATATTTTTAGTGAATAAAGTGACAAAAGAAGATGTAGGGGGTTGAAGAGATCTGTAGTAAAGAACAATGTTCGAAAGCCTGCTTTCGGCTCGTCACAAGTAATGTGGAGGATATGGCAGATATCTGCAACACATTTTGCTGATCAAATAATGCAAACCCCCCCCAAAAAAGAACGATTTGGCCAAAAAAAATTTGTGGCAAAATTTGAACACCAAGTACAATCTGACTGAGCTTGAGATGTTTTGGCTACGAAGAATGGGAGAAAAACCAGTGGATGAAAATTTTTCCAAGGTGGTATAAAAGTCTACGTTAACGTAACATTCTGCATTTCGTTTCGTTTTCCAGTTTGGATTTAGAAAATGGAAGGGCAACGTGACCGAGAAACCAATCGAAGACCGATCTGACATCGACAAGGAACTGCACACCGACCTCAGCATCGTTAAGAACACTGAAGGTCTTTTCTATCTATCTGTTCAACAGGAGAGAGCACAATATTAGGAAAACAAGGGAAATGTGCTGTTGTTTGAGAATGCTGCTGCAAAGATATAACTCTGGGATAAATAACCAATTTACTAAAAACTGGCTTTCTGATGCATTGCAAATATTGACTCTGGATACTGAGCAATCTGTCCAGCTTTGGGGGAAAGAAAACAACAAAACCAAACACTTTATTTCCACCTTAATGTGGTTTTTACTGGAAATTGCTTTTGGCCAACTTTTGCTGTTTTGGGAATGAAATGACTTGGCTGATGTCCCTTAAAAACTCTGACTCCTTATCCCTTTTTACCTTCTGAAATTTTGCTCCATATTGTAAATGTTGCAAAATATTTCATAGAGGGCAGAAATACCTGGCATTTGAATAATTGCCTAGCAGCACATATAGTCTTGTCTAGTTAGTTCTTCGCCAAATCCAAGTGCAGTGGCACTGAAACGATGATTACTTTGTGACATATTGTGCAGCTCTATTATTGAATTTTTATGCTTGCACGTAAGCATTTTTGCTCTTACCTGGAAGCTCTTTACTTTCTGTCCTCCAGTTCCAGTGGTCACCGTTGGGAACATAGTGTATGTGTTTTTATTTGGCTGGTGGGTCTCCTTAACCTACCTGCTCATTTGCCCTGTGATGTTTCTGACTGTCTTTGGTGTCCCTTATGGTATGTATTCAAGAACCAACTGCATCATTAAGAAACATGAGCATTTTTACTGCATGTTGTTGAGCCATTTTTTCGCTCCTTTCAGGTAAAGTCTGTTTAAAGTTGGCCTGGTATATAATTTGGCCGTTTGGAAAATCCATACAAAGGGTAAATGTATATAAATCCTTCACATTTTCTAGGCAAATGCTTTTTTCCCCCCCCAATGGACTATTTTCTATATTCAACTCTTTAAAATTCCAGGCTTGTCGTTTAGTTGACTTGTCTGCCGTGAAGCCGACAAACTGCGACATTGTTCCACAGGAGCACGACGATAAGGATCTGGTTGGGGACAAGGACTGTGCACCTCTTCTGGTGTCCTCCCCCCTCCCTGTTGAGATCCCCGCTCCGACTCGTCCGCCAAGAAAAACCACAAAGCACTGGGTGAGAGCGTCAGAATGCATTGCATGACTATCCACGATTTTCATGCCGCTAAGTCGGTTCCCCCGTTGTGTCTCCGCAGTGCCGCGTCGGCACTTTCCTTTGGTTGTTGCTGGGTTACCCAGTCCTGGCTGTGGTCCACTGCCTCGCATTTGTCCTGTCCTGGCTCCCGGTCTTCACCATCCCCATTGCAAAGATGAACAGCCGCATCCTGACCACAGTCCTCCTCATGGCACCGGAGGACATCGAGATCCATTCGCTGGATAAGGTTTCCTATGAGTTGATTTTAACAATGGCCATTCATGAAGAACATATCATATTTATGCAAAGTTGTGAGTAGGGTGCATAATGGGATTTGGTTGAGTTTTCTGCCCATGAAACCAAAACTTTTTTTAAATTATTTTCTGTCGTAGGGCTAAAGGTAGATCATTATAAATGACTCCTTGTTGCAACCGACTTCCTTTAATCTGATCGCCCTGCAATGCTTTCAACTAGTTAAGTAATTATTATATAGCCTATATATATTTTTTTACCATTTGCTCTTTTTTTGATCTTCCAGAAGGACGTGTGTCAGACAAGAGTTGTCTTGTACTGTTATCAGGCCTTCAATGTGTATTACTACAAATACACAGTCCAAGGGATCAACATCTTTGCTCTCAGTATCCTTTTTTTAGCTGGTCGTGAATGGATAGTTGGGGGGGGAAGGAGGGCTTTTATTTATTTTTTTTTTTAATTTTTTAAGACGCATCCGTCTGTTTTCCTTAATCTCTAAAGACTTGTTACCTTTGGTATTCGTGACTGTAATCGCTGGCTACGCTGACCGAGAGCATGAATACTTCAGCACAGAGACCATGTTTACGATAGCCATCACGTCCATAATTCCCCTGTCCTACTATATAGGCATGGGAATTGCAAGGTAAAATATCACCATTTTGTCTTCAACAAATGAGGGGGGCAAAAACTAAAATGCATTAGAAGTATTCGTACTCTTTGATGTTCACTGTGATTTGACAGGACAGTTCTCTGAGTGCGTTTCTCATTAACACACTCTTAGTCTGTCAGTTTACACGCACAGTTTGAGTTGTGCCTCAACCCCTCTCGTTTTTTTTTTTAGACGGATCAAATGCATTTTAAAAATGAACAATGTGGAAAAGGAGTAGTACGATAACATTTACAAAGAGCGAAGAATTCATGTTCCGGTTTCGGTGTTGTGCTCTGCTCAGCATTTCCGCACAGAGCAACTTCGCAGTGGGGGCAGTAGTCAACGCGACGTTTGGCTCCATCACGGAGATGACCTTCTACATCACGGCGCTGCTTCGGGGGCATCGCGCCGGCAGTAATTGTTACGAGGAGATCGTCAAATCTGCACTGGCTGGCACTCTGATTGGGTGCATTCTGTTCATACCCGTAAGCGTCACTGAAGGACGCGTGAGCACGCAGCCGCCTGCCTGCCTGCAAGTCTAATTGATTCTAAAACTCTTTTGCAGGGTATTTGTATGACTATTGGAGGAATCAAACACAGTGAGCAGAGATTTAACAGTCGCTCGGCCGGCGTGAGCTCAGCTTTGCTCTTCATATCCATTGGAGGTAAGGATTGTCGCGTTTGAAACGTTTTCCCAGAGTCGTCCTAGTGAGATGTGCGCTTCGCTCTGTAGGTGTGTTTGCACCCACCCTTTTCTCAAAGACCTTTGGCAACCTGGTGTGCGAAAACTGCTCCAGTACTCCCGGTAACAGCACCGTACCATTCACCTGCAAGGACTGCCACTATGACACGGTGGGTGGCTTTTTCCCAGCTTTTGGCAGAACAAGTTCAAGATTTTTACAGGAATATATATATATATATATATATTTAAACTTGGGCAACACTTTCTCTCACCCTCCCAACAGACTACAGTTGACCCACATTTAATTCTGTCCCATATTGAGTAAGTAAAATCGTTTAAATTCTGAAATGCATTTTCTGCGCATTTATTCCACCTGAGTTCGAATTAATTAGGAAATGTTCCCCCCCCCCCCTTCCCCCCAGGCCTCTGGTGTACACCATTTCCGTCCTGCTGCCTGTTTCCTATCTGATCGGGCTCATCTTCACACTCAAGACCCATGCTCACATTTATGATATCCATGTCAGCGACGGTCATGGGGGACAAGCACACGGTCAGTATGCACAGGAGGGTACCAACACCAACACTCCCACTGGTGAGGTCACAGCTGCCCATCTGGTTCCGACCAACGTGTGTATTAATGCCAGCATTGCTGCACCTGGCCGCATTCCGACAGGTGTGTGGGCTTGCATGTGGTTCTTCACATGAAATATTTAAAACCTTTTGCATGTTGCTTGCCTGAAAAACTACATGCACGTGATGATCTTAAGTGCTTGATTTCCAGCTTAAGATAGTCATGCATGGCAAAACAATATTTTTTTTTTTTTTCATAGAAACTTGTGACTATCTTTTACTGCTGCGAAAAGGGAACTTTTTAGTGTCGACTGCTGTAAAAGTTTTTGACTTAACATTTTTGTCACAGGCTTTTTTTAAAATGTTACTTTCCAAAAAGTAATAAAAGGCATCATCTACATATATAACGATTGAGGAAAAACTTTTTAAAGTATTTCATGGCACTCAAAGTTTTAGTGAGATTTATTTCGCAGTATATATTAACTAGCAACTCTTAAAATAAATAAAAGTTAGAGGAGAAACTAAAACCTGAAGTTTTAAAAACCATGTTGGTATTCTAACAAAAAGTTGTGCCAAGTCAACATTTAGACGTGGCACACAGATATTTAAATGCATGTATTTTGAGTGTGTTGGTGGTGGTTAAGATGTCTGTTGCCATCAGGTCACCCTGTTGTCCACTGGTCCAGATGGAGGGCTCTCGCAGTGCTGATTTTTGCCACGGTGCTCATGGCCAGCTGTGCGGATCTTTGCACCGTCAACATCGAGCCCATCCTGAGTCATTCCTCCGTCTCCCAGGTAGTTGAAATGCAAACCATTTGTTCAAGCGACGAGACTGGAACTTTTCCAGCCGCACTCAGATGGGTCTCGTTTCCCTGCAGTACTTCATCGGCGTCACCGTATTGGCGATGGTGCCGGAGCTTCCCGAGATCGTCAACGGGATCCAGTTTGCACTGCAAAACAATATCAGCTTGAGGTTTGAGTAGATCTTTTTTTGTTTTTGTCTTGGTAAACTTATGTCAAACTGCAGTATTTTGAGTAGTGGGAGATGTAAGAGACACATGATGTAAATTCTTTTGACAATCTCTCAGTACAGTCTAAAGATTTGTATATTTCCAACTCTTTTGCAGTCTTGAAGTAGGCAGTTGCATTGCTGTGCAGGTTTGCATGATACAGATTCCACTTCTTGTCCTGTTTAATGCTTTCTACGTGAGTATGTTTTACTTCTTTGTCCATGTAGCGCATCCTACTCTGTTATTGTCAAGGAATTCATCTTTTATTGCAGTAGCCTAACCTCGCACATAAGCGAAGCTTTTCCTCTGCCGGGCGTAATGTTTTCACACATTGTCTGTGACAAACTGCTCAACTTGACTGGCTTAATCTAATTTTTTTTTTCTTGTGTCCAGGATGTGGGATTTGTGCTTGTGTTCAGTGACATTCATCTTTGGGCCAGCATCTTCAGCGTCATCCTGGTGAACTACATCTTCATGGATGGGAAGTGTGACTACTTTCAGGGTAAGTTCCTCATGTTCCAAACTGCCGCTTCCACTTTGCAAGGCTCAACACTAATTGTTATAGAAAAACTAAAAAAAGCAAGTCATTAATCGTCC
Organism: Poecilia latipinna; assembly: GCF_001443285.1. Taxonomy (NCBI): domain Eukaryota; kingdom Metazoa; phylum Chordata; class Actinopteri; order Cyprinodontiformes; family Poeciliidae; genus Poecilia; species Poecilia latipinna. The sequence continues at coordinate 162,178 of NW_015113987.1, read as the reverse complement.
TCTTTGTGTTTGCAGGTACAGCCCTAGTGGCGGTATATTTCATCGTTTTGGCCGTTTACTTCTTCGCTCCTTCTCCGCGCTCATGTTAATCTGTTTGCAAAGAAAAGAATGCATCTGTTCAGCTTTATGCCAAAAGATCACCGGTTTTTCATTTTCGTTGGATTTGGCTTCAGATGCACAAAAAACTGGGAAACGATCCGAGTGTTTGAATCGTCTTCTCTGACCTACGATTGATGCTGTGCCCTTTGTTTTCTGAAACATTCTCCTAGTGCTTTTGTTTGATATTTGTGAATCTTGACTACTGATGTAAACTTTTGGAATGTGATTAAATGAAATGTAATAAATTTCTCGGATAAAATGTTAGACATTTCTATTTTCGCACTGATTGACGCATTTAGTGAAACTTTCAATTGATAAATTATGTGGCTTTGACAAATTCTACGAAATATTGCAGTCATCTAGAAGTATTTTCAAATGTGGGAATAAAAGAAAAAGTACCGTATTTCCCGCAATCTTTAATAGATTACAAACCAGCGTTCTGACAACTATCCCAGCATGCACCGCGCGCTTCTTCTTCTACGGGCGAAAATGAAGTCGGCGGCTGCTTACCGTAGTTGCTAGACCTGTTGTGACTCAATTTTGGTCCATATATAACGCGCACTGTCGGCTTTTGAGGAAATTGAAGGTTTTGAGGTGCGCCTTATAGTGCAGAAAATACGGTAAGTCGGTTGCGTCTACATATGGAGTCAAAAGGTTTGCAACTAAATCTTAGACTTTTACTTTTAAATGCTTTTTCTTCCCCACACGTCTTAAGGGTAACGATGAATGTAAAGGGTGCTGCTTATCATGCTAATTAGTCATGTGAACGAGACTATATTTGGACAATACTTTTATTGACAAGGTTCATAAAATCAGACTGTACAACTTTTTTTTTCCAGGAAACCTGTAAAGCATATTTTTAGAAGATATTTTTTTTTTCTTCCCTCATTTGAAAAGCAGGTACAGGCATCATGCATTAAAGAATCTGGGAAAACGGTGCAGAAGTTTAAAATAAGAGAATTCATGCACTGGTAGGGGTGGGGGGCAAACCAAAGATCTCAAAGTGAAACAATATTTGGTGTCTTTAAAACATTAAGTGTCAAGAATTCTTTTAGGAGAACGTGCTGCAGTCGATTTAGGAGTTACTGATCTGGTTATTACAGGGGAAAGTTTAAAAATGAGCACGTGTATGCACCGACTGGAATATCCGAAGGGGTTAAACATGCATCTCAGAAAAAGGCACTGCAGGATCAACGACTGTGCTACTGAAGCAGCTCTCAGTGCAAAGCCATCGTCTTCAACAGAAGGTAAAAAGCGTCATCGAACGAAAAGCTTAAGATTTAAACAGCACCCGATTCACAGTGAGGTGCGGTTTCACAAATAAAGCTAGGAGTCGACACAATCGGGGAAATAACCCAAGTATTCTCCTTCGTTTTACGTTTACGCCGTAAAATAACGTCGGGGGGGGGGGGGGGGGGCAGGGCGAAAAAAAAATTGGAAAATGTTCTCGTCATGGCAATGAAGACCCAGGGTCTGCACAAGTTTTAGGCAATTTGACCACAAATGATCTAAAACATTTCATAACGTTTCCGAAGGCGAGATAAAAGCTTTGTTTGTCTGTCCGTGCAAATTGGCAAGATAACTCGAGTGCTGAAACTTGCACGACTATTACTTCATCTGACAACTTGGAGCGGAGAAGGTCCCCTCAGGGGAAAGGACAATAAGAGCTGTATGGTGTCAGTGTAACTGTGAGAAATTGGCAAACCGATGTGTCACCCTCTTTAGACTGAAATAACTAGCCACAGATGAATAAAGGATCTATTAAATGAGAAAATTATCAACGAGAACATCAGAGAAGAGAAAATGTGCAAAGAGCAATATCAGTTCATGATGGGGTGAGGGATTCCAGCAAAAAGTGATCAAGTCCTTGAAATAAATATACATCCATTATTCCCTTCACTCTGAATTTATAAAATATCTGGAGGATTTGCAGAAGTGAGAGTAAATAGCATCTGACTTTTCACATGGCAAAATATAGTTTTTGTATCGTTTTACAACTTGTCAGTTTGTCGGAAGCGGACGTCCAGAATCCAAACGCTGTACGGATGTAGTGATGGCACAGGGATTAGAGTAAAATCCATGAAACATTCCAAAAAAAATATTGACACTCATCACTGTATCTACAAAAAAAAAAAAAAAAAAATAAAAAAAATATGGGAACTTAAAAAAGAAAAAAAAAAAAAAAGGCATCCCATTGTTTTTGGCTTTAAGGCGGGGGGGGGGGCTACATCAGACATCGTCCAGAGTCCTGCTGGGAAAATTCTCCCGTTCCTCTGCGCCTACTTGACACGGTCTACGAGCTCCTCCGTGAGGCCCAGGTTGTACAGGTGAAAGGTGGGGAGAGAAGTCAGGTGGGGGAAGGCTTTGAGAAGCTTCTCCCAGCACAGCTCCAGCAGGCTGGGAACAGTCAGCCAGATCTTAAACAGAGAGCCAGTCCTCTTGTTCTCGTGGATGTTCACCACGCCTCCGTGAATGTACATGCAGCCGGCCTGGGAAGAACAGCAGCGTTAGAACAGTCTGACTGGCTGGACGCCAGATAATGAAGCTGTGCGTCTTATGAAAACACGCTTTTAGTTGAATATGAATTTCTGGATTTATTTCACACGCTTGCTGACTTTTTAAAGCATCATGTTCATTCTTCGACAACCTATTTGTTGAATTCTAGGACGGAAGAGTGTTTTCTCTGCAACTTGCTGAAAGAACAAATATCAGGAAGAAAAAGTGCAAATAAATGGTCAAAACTAATAAGACGTTCATTCCCAGTCCAGTCAAAACTACACAAATTTTCATTGGCAAAAAACACCAAAATGTTATTATTGTGTAACAAACAGGTGAATTTTAAGTTTTTTTTTTGTTTTTGTTTTTTTTTTTTTAATTAGGAGAAAGGTACTAACAGGGGTTACAGCAGCACAGTGAAAGTAGGCTGGCTCAGGCATCTCTGCTGGTAGCTTACTCCACTGGAAGGTTTGCAGGTTTAGTTTCCACAGATCGGCTAGTATCAACTCCCCGTTGTAGCCTCCACAAATAAATACATCTACAGCAAAAAAAAAAAAAGAAAGGGGAAAGTACAGGTTGTGTGTTAAGTTTGCCAGCATGCGAAAAGCAAGCAGGTGTTTCTTAGTTCCGTCTGTCTCACCGTTGCGTATCTGCACACAGCTATGGCATCGTCGAGGAGCAGGATATCCTGTCAGAAAGTGGGGAAGTTTTACTTTTTTATTTTTGGAGATTTCACATTGAGTACTTTGTTCACAATATGACTGAGCTCAAACTATTTCCAAAGACGCCTCAAAAGAGCCATCGTGGTTCTAAGAGGTATTGAGTGAACACAGATGCAGCCCCCCCTTTTCACATCTTTACTTTTTTTTTTTTTAATATTTAGAGTTTTTCCTTTCACTTTACAACTTTTCTGTTGGTCTTACCACATAAAATCTCAATAGAATGTGACCTAATATGAAAGAGTTGAAGGAGCAGGTTTGCTTCCAAAGAACTTAGTAGAAAAAGCAGGCTGAACTCTGAAAAAAAAGTGCATCATACACACCTATTTTCTCATGAGGTTTAGTTGTGATCTCCTCCCAAGAGTTTGTCTCCAGGTTATAAGCATGTATCTACAAACAGGAAACCCAAAACATTTTACAATAACTAATATTTTAACATCGATACAGATAAACTGGCGGTGTCGTACCTTATCTAGAGGGTACGACGTCCAGGAAGTCCCACCTCCCAGAATATAAATCCTCTGTCCGTCATGTGCTATTTCATGCCTGTATCTGTGACGCGCAGAAACAGGAAGTGATGTCAAGGGCATTTTGGAGAGTAGAAAACATAAGTATTTGGCTTTCAGTGGCAGTTTGATGTGCAGCACTCTACCTTTCCTCCGGCAGGTCGTCAGGCGGGTTGTTGGGCTTGAGGTGGATCCATTCCCTGGTGGTCAGATCTAGTCTGTGCAGGTCTGTGCTGTAGATGTAACCTGTCGTTCCGCCAAACACGTACAGGAAGCCATTTATAATGACCATCGCCTGGAGAGGAAAAAAAACAAACAAACTGTAGAATCCAAATATAAAACACTAAAAAGAGAAATTGTCCAATACGCAGACGTAGAACTGATTCCTGCAGCTACCTGTCCATATATCCGGTTTGGCTTCTTCCCTCGACAGTTGAGCAGCGACCACCGCTTGTACTTCACGTTACAAACGTGGACATCGTTGCCGTTATTCTCCCCGAAGGGAATCCCAGTGCCGCCGAACACCAGAAGGTTGTTGCCGTGTAAAACAGCTGGAGAGACCACAGAACAACAAACTCCGTGTGAGAACGCCGCCTTCAATATTGAACAACGGGGCCTTCGATTTCTAAACTACAGGCAAGCCGGACAAGAGTTTCACCTGACATAGACGCCAGCTCTGTGGGCATGTAACCCTCGGTTCGAATCTGCTGCCAGCAGCCCGTGGCAAAGTGGTACCGCCAAAGCTCCCTGAACAGCGGGTAGTCTTCGTTTTCGGAGCCTCCCGACTCTTCATAGTCCGGGTTGTAACCCCCAAACACGTACAGGTTAGTGTTGTCAGCGACGCAGCGATGGCCGCTGCGGGCGGGAGGAGTTCGAGGACCTGGACAGAGAGGAGTCAAGGTGGAACAAGGGGGACATAAAATACCTTTTAAGCGTTTGTCTAGTTCAGTGGTGGTAATTGGTGGGGGAAGTTCAGGGCCTGGAGAACCAGAAATTCTGCTGTCTAGTAGAAATTCAATGAAGAAGAAAGTTCGGTCATTGGTGTGTGACCTTAAGGCCAAGCACACACACGCAAAAGGACTAGAGGAACGGGAGGTCAACCTCTAAATGTCTAAAAGCCTAGTCAAAAAAGTCTTCAAAAGACTTAAATGTGATTAAGATATTCTGGCACAGTGGTGGTTGTAGTAGCTGCTTCACTGATTCAAGAGATGTACAACTTTACTTAATTAAAAACAATTCAGTTTTCTAGCTAAAAATCCTGAATGTTTCGTCATTAGTTTCTGTCCTTAAGATCGCTTAAGCAGCAGAACGGTAATTTGAAACAAGCCTGCAAGCCCACCTCTGAATGGCTCAGTAAGAATATAATGAAGCTTTCGAGTGTTCTAGTCAAAGCCTGGACTAAAAATCACTGTGTAAAATGAGCTTCAATAGGTCATTCCTGCTTGAGAACTCAGAAGAGCTGGGGGAAATTCTAACACTTTGACGAAAAATATTAATTTCCAGGTATAGCAAAAGCTTGATAGTAGTTGTCAAGGATGGGACGACCAGTTATTAGATTTGAGGGTGATTACTTTTCACAAACAGTCTTGATTGATTTGGATGGCTTCACACTTGTTTTATGATCCAACAAGTGTGGATCATAACATATTTACAGCACAAACTGTAAATATGCAAGGAGGAAAAACACTTCTGCGTGTATATGTTAGCATGCAGAGGATTCGAGATGAGTATAAATTTGTACATCATCTCAGGGTGGTGACAACTCTTTAAGCGAGCCTCCTGATGCAACAATAAAACAACCAAAAAAAAAAAAAAAGAAGAAAATACCTGAGCAGGTGTATCTCTGAATCAACATACTGAGTCAGATCAGTAGGTTGACTGATGTGAATTGTTGATACAGCAAATGTCAAACATATAGAAGGCAGGAGAAGGCAGTGCATCTTCAAGCTAAACAGAAAAGCTTTAAACCGTTTGGTAATCAACAAAACAGAGCCATGTTGCTGCCATTCCAACGCACACCTGAAACATCTCGTTAAAATGTCTAGTATGAGTGGCTGTTAGCATGAATGTGATGTTTATCAGAGGAATTTGTGAGGAGGCACTCTGAGTGGAGAAACTGCCCTGAGCCAATCTTCAATATGTGACATGAAAGCTGAGATTAAACATTACGTCGAGATGTCAACGTTGTTGTTGTTGTTGACCTACCTGCTAACATCGGTCCGCGCGGCGGCCTGCCTGTCAATTTCTCAAATTTATTCAGCTGCTCTGAACTGTCAGCGCCTTCAACGTCCGACATCTTTTGTCCCCTTCTTCTCCCTTTACTGCCCAGTCCCTTTGGATGTCACATGGAAAAAACGCAACGCCCGATAAAGCGTATATGTCTCATTTCGCATTCCAGCCTATTTTGAAGCCATTCACAGTTTTCCTTTTAGCTCCACCGGTGATGACACACTTCTTCTTCTGGTATTGCTAAGCAGTTGGAAGACAATGTTTTAGAGCAGTTAGCGCCACCAACTGGTCGTAGGTGTGAATCAAATATATATTTATGAAATTCAATGTAGGTAGAAATGTAGTTAAGTAAATGTAGTATTTCAATGCATTTTTACTAAAATGACTGTCCAATAAATTACTCGTGTAAGAGTAAAAAGGTATTTTGTAAAAGTCAGTCAGTAACTGTCATCAAATGGATAGTTTTATAGTCAAAAGCGAAAAAAATCATAGACATGCATAACATATTTACAAAATAACAGATTTAGGCAGGAAAACACGTTTCTAATGCAATACTTTTTCAATATAAAACTTATGAACCTTGGGTAAAGTATCCCCAGTGCCAATCTAAAGTGCAGTGGCAAAAAGAGATCCAGACAGAATTTATGTTATTTACTAATAGCATTTTCTGCTATGTTTGTTACTTACATTTCTCCACCTTTTGTTTTTGACCTTTGTAAACAACAGTGGAATATCTCAAGAACTAAATTAGATGCTATTTTTATGTAGGTGGAAATAATAATTCTATTTCAGATGTCATTTTAATGTATTTTTAAAATAATTATTTATTTATTAGTTTGTTTGCTTAGTTTTCTTTAAAAAAAAAAGCTTTTTGAACTTGCTTTAAACCAATATAGCCGAAAAATATGTGGAAAAAAAATTATAATGTGCTAGACATATTTTTATATTATGATACTGATACCAATAAATGAATAAATTCGTGGTCTTATGCCATAATCACTTTATATGTCTATGTGCAGACTGCTAAAATTTGTTGGTGTCAGTGGGGGGTGCGGGTTAGTAAAGAGGAACGTCTTTCCTTAGGTCCTAGTTTCTAGGGAAACCATTCAGAGTCGACCATGGCGACGGACGGTGGTAGCCGCGGGGAGCGAATTGCCATTTCCAACCAACATAAATCCAGCCTCGCTTCCCCTGAAAAAGTCCGTGAACTTCTTAATGAGGGGGTATCTGCAGTAGACGTCAATTGCAACAGGTAATTAATGCCAACCAACACGCGATTTCCTTGTATGTTTACGTTAGCTTACGGCTTAGACTCTTAGCCGAGTAGCTCAATGTAGCCGCGCCTTCGCTTTGCTGAGGTTTATGAGAACCTGAAAGACAGGACTGGGTGCAGTACACGAGCATGCTACAGCTGTGGTGCATTTGGCATATTTGTTTTTGTCCTGAACTAGCTGTGAAGCATTGCTGCTAAAGCTACGATGCACAATTACAGGAAAAAGAGGTCGAGGCTAAACGTTTACGATTTTAAGAGTTGCAGAAAAAGACTAACGTAATAGATATTTTAGCTGTTTTCCCCAATCACACTGTCTTTTTAGTTGTATCTATCGATCCATCTATACATCGGACCATCCATCTTCATGCCCGCTTATCAACTATTTTGTCTGTTACTCTATCAGTTGCCTTATCCTCACACAACGTATCTGTTCATTGTTCTTTTTTTCATTCATCCATCTATGCTTTGATTGATAATTTGTCCTTCATCTGTCTGCATGTACATCCATCCATCCTTTTGCCTATCCGTCTGTCAATCCCCTCCCCATCATAGTCTCACTTCAACAATTTGTCCATTCATCTTGCTGTTGCTCTTTTATCTATTCATATTTTTGTCATCCATCCATCCATCTTCTTGTTTACAGCCTTATTTGTTTCTTCATGATTCTTCTTGTTGATACCGTTAACACTGCGTGAAAGAGGAAATTATCAAATTCTGACAAGAAACTCATTATGAATCTTGAGCAATCCTATTCACTTAACTGTTTTTTTTTCTTCTTTTAATTTCCTCCCTAACAAACAAACTGAAAATTGTAAACAATAATGGGATTTTTACACTGTTCTTCAGAAAGAATATATAATACTTTGTTACTAATTATGTCAAGATGTTTTTTTTTTTTTTTGTCTTATTCAGCAGACAAGGAGATTTAAACATTCCGGAAGTAAAAGGCAACACCCAGGCACCCTGTGAAGCTACGAACGATGAAGCTTTTTTCTCCAGAGTGGAATCATATTCAATATCCTTTTCTCACTGCAGCTCGCAATGAGGAATTCTCCATTTGCTGCATGTTGTTGGGACTATTTCTTAGCTAATAACTTCATGCATTTTTACTCTTTATGTCATTCTATCAATGTAAGGACGTTTTTATTAATAGCACTGGGGTGTTTCCTTAGCATCGCACTGTATGAAATGGGCAGCCAAGCCACGCGTCCTGTCTCCCCTGATGTGCGCCAGGTACGGTTGGATCAACGTCGGCTGTGATATGCTTAAGTGCTCCAGCTGCCAGGCTTTCCTTTGTGCATCCCTACAGCCAACGTTAGACATTGAGAAATGTAAGCAAGACTTCAAGCAGCTAACTTTCTCCAGAGCTGGAACCGTTTTGGCTTCGCTGAGGTTACTAAATGTTTTCTCTCTTTGACTCTTCAAATAGATAAAACTCGAGTTGCAGAAATATCGAGGCAGCTTCAAACGCAGCATGAAAAGTATTGTCCTTGGCCCGACTTTCCTTGTCCAGGTAGGAGCAGTTATTGAGTTGTGTTTAATGCAGCCACGGTGTAAGTCTTTGGTATTTTCATAATAAATATTCATTTTTCCCAGAGCGGTTCTGGTTGGTTCCAGCTTCTGAACCATCAAAGCTTCTTACTTCCCTTCTGGAGCGCTTCCAGAGCACCTGCGTCCTGGCGCAGCAGCTTCCGGCGATGAGTCCAGAGCTGCTCAAGTCCATGGTAAAGTGAAGTGTTTCTGGGGACTGCATAAAGAGGATAGCTGACATATCCAAATTCATGTTTTGGTTATCCTGAAGTAAGTGTCTGTCCTGTGTGGGTTTTGTTTTTCTTTTACTTTTTGCAGTCTCTGACAGAGGATGTGATCAGCACTGTGCTGCAGTTGATTGACGAAGAACAGAAGCGAAAGGGAGGGACTCCCTGCTCCGAGTCTTTGGCCGTGCAGGTGTCCGCATGCATCGTTTCTCTCTGTGGCTGGGGAGCAAGGTAAGATGCATTTTTCTTCAATATCGCATAACAAAAAAGAAATTCATAACCAGTGTGCTCTTCTCTCTATCCAGCCCAGCTCTGCATGCAATGAGCCTGCCAACCGTCTCCTGCTCCTACTGTATGCGAAAGGTGGGCTTGTGGAACTTCCTTCAGATAGAGGGGCTCGGCGGCGACGCAGAAGCGCCACCAAACCCCGCAGGGCCCTCTGGTCCCACCGCAGGGCCCGCGTCAGCAGCGTCCGACGGAGACGCTTCCGGATCAGTCTCACCCACTCCAGCGCCAACAACTCCATGTCGCATGAAGCTTCGGAGTCAGGACTCCACCCGCACTGACCAGGCAAGCTCTAAGGAAGCTAACGTGCCAGAAGAAGTGAACTCTTTTAGACTTCATCTAAAAACAGAGATTAGTTTGTCAAATGCTTAAAAGTGTTGCATAAAAATAAATAAATGGTTGTTTTAAAACTGGAGCTGCTGTCAAGTATCAGGACAGGACAAGCAGAGTTCACTTCTGGGGTTTGTTGATCAAACCCTGCAGTAAACAACAATGTTTCAGTCCAAATGTAAAGTTTTCCTGATTATATGCCTTTCCTGCAGGTATCAGGCGTTTTTTCAGATGAAATGTGTCGTATTCCGTGATCCATACCCAACATAAGCTTTGTGCCCACAGCAAAGTCCTATAACAAGCAGATGCCAGCTTGACTTGTGTTTGCGTCTGATGCAGGATGAAGGTACCGCCTCTCCAGTAGCCTCTCGTGCCCGAAGCAGAGACTCGCCGAGTCCAAGTGAAGATCTGCCGAGTCCTTTAACCAGAGGCAAGAGGCCTGCAACCCGGAGTCGGGGACAGGGATTCGGCTCAGGGACTGACGGCGCTGCCAACCTGCACCCTCCCAAACGCCTGTGTCTCTCATTGGCCGGTGGTCCAGTAAGACTAAAAGTTACTTCTGCGCACCATGTTGAAGTGATCCTCTGCAGCACTGACGATGCATTTTGTTTTATTTAGCTATTTTTAGACCTAAGACAAAACAAAAGATAATTGGAGCTATAATTTTGAAAGAAAATCCCATTTTAGGTGGCTTAAATTATTGTCCTTAATATTGCATTTTTACTGGGCGTCCTGGAAATTCTTGTAGTTAAATTTGATTAGTTACCCTGGAAACTCACTATTTCATCTTTTAATTTTAAAAAAAATGTCTTATCAGGATGGCCCTTTGCCCAAGAAAGCGTTTGACCCCCTCGCTCAACACAGAGACTGGTGTCCCTGGATCTCTGAGGGCAAGGAGAATATGGATCCAAGAGCCTTGTCGTCTTTGGCCAGAACCTCGACCGTTAATCAGCAGGGCTGGAAAGCTGCTCTCGACCTCCTCATGCCCACAAAGAAGAACTCCAACGCACAAGGTGGCACCCAAGCACAGGCAAGTAGAAAGCTCGAATAATATCTGGGGGTGGTGGGAAAAGAAAAAAAGAAAACCAAAGACAGTTAAGCTTATTTGTTTTTCTCTCTCTCTCTCTCGCCAGGGCCCTCGTGACAAGTCTAAAAGAGTGTTTGCTATTCTTCGTCAGTGGCAGGTATCCTCCTCATCTCAGTAGAACGTTTCGATCCAAAAGGCTGTTGACCTGCCTGTTTTTAACTTGACAACAAGATCAATCTCGGCATAAAAGGAGTGCTGTGTGTCATTCGTGCATGTCACTCCCTGTTTTTTTTTTTTTTTTTTTTTTTTTTTTTTTTTTTTTTTAAAATTTAAGGGTGTTAGAGGGGAT
>NW_015113987.1:137275-147938 GCF_001443285.1 Poecilia latipinna | reverse complement strand
TTCTGTGATTGCCCCTCCTTTTTTTTTTTTTTTGTTTTTTTTTTTTTTTTATCTTTTGTTACAAATTAAGTGTTGCTAGAGGGAATTTAGTGGAAGTTTTCTCTGTAGACTGTCAAAAAATGTGAAGGATTCCTTTTGGTATTACAAACATTTCACCTATGCTACATGTACAACTAACTCCCTGCAATGTTTTCATACTTCCTGGGCCTTTTTTTTTTTTTTTTTTTAGTTTGTGACATCGCAACCAAACATTTATTTATTATATTGTGATTGACAGATAAACACAAAGTAGTACATAATTGTGAAACGAAGGGAAACTCATGTCTAAGAACAATTTAGAGGATTCAGTTAATGTGACGGTTAAGGTTTTTTTTTTTCCTACAAGGTAGCAACCGTAGCCCTCCTGTCTGTTGCGCTTGATTTTATTTAGGGGTATCAGAGTAAATGGAGGCAGAAAACACACTCGCATCACACTTTTTTTTAATTTTTATTTTTATGTTTATGTGTTTTCCTTGTATTTTACAATTATGCTCTTCTTTGTGTTGTTTTGTCACTTTGACATCTTGGTAAAAATCAATTGAACTTGTTGGTTTTGATGTGCCAAACGTAAAAACGGCAAAGGGTTTGAACACAAGCGAGATTTGCGGCTGCTGGTTTCTTGGTCTCAGAAGCAGTCAACACATAACGAAGCGCCTGCAAAGGAAGGCTTATCCCAATCATGTTTTTAATGGAAAACATGAATATGTTTGTGATAAACAGCCATTTGGATCAACACTGGAAAGAGAATAAATTTTTTTTTTTTTATGTGCTGTATGCATAGTTGTTTGCAGGAGCTATAAAGATGAACCTCATAAAAACCCAACTGTGAGCAAATTAGGTTTCTGTTTCTCATACTTCTGTTTTTAAAGCATGATGTTCTTTTTAAGGCATTTTCTTGTCGTCAAGTAGACATTTCTTTCTTCATAGGCTTTTGTGAAAGCTACTTAATAAAATGGTTCTCTGAATGTTTGTTTCACATTTGTTGTTTGACATTCTAACAATAGGTAAATACGGTATTTAGACGTGGAATGTTTCTTGCAAATATGATTTTAAAGCATGTATAGATCTTAAAAGTTGAGGGTTTAAGCACATGCCATGGATCTAAAGAAAACATTTCATTGTAGTTGTAAGGCTCATCTTCAGATTTCATATTTACACATCAGGCAGAGTCGTTAAACAGAGCACTGATCACAACTAAGAAAAACTGTTCCTTAAAAGGACTTGGGCGCCAACGACTCCATTTATGAACAAAACTAAAACTTGAATGGATATTAAAATCCTCAATGGTTTATTTTTTTATTTGCTTTGTTCAAAAAGGCAAAGTAAACATAACTACATCAGATGTATTGAAATGTACTAGCAGTTACAGAAGGTGTTCACTGAGTTGAAAATACTAAATTAAAGCTGGAAATAATTCACTGAAACTCGTATTTAAAACTGAATAAATTGTATCAGTTTTACTTCATGTCCTGTGTTTTGAAATATTTTCAACCTTTACCCTCATGCCACGCAGATGCAATCATTTGATTGCTTAACCTCCACAGGGGCACCTCTGGAAAGTTTTAAACTGGCAGTCAGATGGGGGTAACATTAATCTGAAGATTGTAAACCACATCCAACAGATGTTTGATTTAGGTTGGCTGCAAAAGCTGAACTTGAAAAATTCTCTATGATTGTTCAAAACAACCTTATCTCCGTTAAGTTCATTCATGTCTATAGTACCTATAAAATAAAAAAAAATACTTATTTCCTGTTTTAAAGCTAATTTTCTGTTCAGCCAAGACTGACGCACATTCAAAAAGGGATAGTGCAAAGGATATAAAAAGAAAAATACATAAGTATCTTCGCATCTTTTCAAGGGTTATCTTTTCCTCCATTAAGTTCATGCATAAAAATAGTATGAACCCATTCCCTGGTCTCACGCTTATTGGTCAGCAGTCAATCATTTTGCTGACCAATCATGTGGTCTATAATTGTATTAGCGCCGCCCCTTAAATTTGATGAGTAAGGTTCAGGACGTGAGCGTATACATATTTAAATGGTCAGGTAAACAATTGTTTGCTTAACGTTGAATTCATAAAGCATTAAAACATTTGGGCTGCTTCTAGCACTTTTGGCCCTGGACAGTAAGTTTCCAGTCTAGAAACTACAAACATGGCCATATTTGGTGGCGTTTCTAGTCGCACATATATGGCGTAATTCGCGGAGGGATCCCTGCTTGTCAGAACCATGGTGAGATCGCAGAGAAGGCAGTGAACAGGAGATCTAACGTATAGCTCAAACCCTCAATAGGACGGAGACACTTCACCGTGAGGAGGTTCTGTCGTGAACATCTGGGAAAACAAATGTTAACTTTCGGATAGTATCGACCGCTAGACTGTCTAGCGTTCCTGGGAGCTGGCTTTCAGCTGACTTACTGGCGTTCTGCGGTGGAAATAGCACAAAAAATGTCGTCTCCGAGTCCGGGTAAAAGGCGAATGGATACCGATGTGGTGAAACTGTATCCTTTTTTTTAAAAAAAACTGAACATAAACAACAGTATGTGGTAACATCCGTCATGTATGAATAAGTGCTATGTGAGCTGTTTATATGAATGCTGCTCGTTAGTCCTTGTATGACTAAACATATAGTAGGCATTTCTGTGTGAATTAGTGCTGTTTTGTGTAAACAACATTTTGATAGCAAAGCCAAGTGTTAGCTATTTCTGTCCTGCGAACCTTCAGTTGCTTATCGGGACAACTCTATTAGCCAATCACATCGGTCACAGGTTCATGTAGCGTTTATGCACAATATGTGACAAACATTAGCTTAGTATGCTGTGTATATTTTAAGAATGTCCCAGAGCAAAGCTAGTGTTCTGCTGTTATGTGAATGTCTTTCATCTTGTCGGACCACTAACAGAACCAGGACTACACGAATCACCTTGTGGCAGTTTGGTTTCTTTGTCCAGCTTGCTATTTTTTTTATAGAAAGGAGGGGGGTTGAGTCAAACTGCCCCCTCAAACGTTTACGCAGGAGCTTGTTTACATAACGTAAGGTTAACTGAAGCAGCAGCTTTCTTTTGTTTCACTCCATTACAACTCCATTACTGTTCGCGTCGTTGAAGCGAGTGCATTTTTCGCCCCGTCTTTATGCCGTTGCTTTGTCCACCGACACGCTGAGGTTTTGTAATTTTGTTGTTGGAACGCAGCTGAGCTTTGCTGTGTAGTCTGTTGGTTAATTTCAACATCAAAATGGCCACCTGATCAGTGTATCTGACTCTGTTTCACTGTCTCGTAGCTTACTGGTGTTAATTTAGAGAGCTGGATTCTGTAGTTTATGAACAGCATTCGTTCTCATTGGAGTCTTAGCTGCAAAGCAGGATCTAGTTTGTTCCTACTTTTTTTTTTTATTATTATTACTGTTATTATTATTATTGAAAGCCTCCCTCAGCTGACTTGTTTTTGTAGTGCTGCTGTATTTTGGCTCTGACAAAAGCGAATTGTCCAGCTGAACCAGAGCAGCAACAAAACACATTTCCAGCCCCATAAATTGTTCGTGAACATTATGAACTGGTAGCCCCTCTTTTTTGTTGTTTTTGTTCCAGCACGGTGAAAAAACCAGCTAAGTGATTGGGCAGCCTGTTACTATCCGGAAACCACAAGGGGGAGGGACTTAAAACAGCTGATGGGATGGCAGTGAAGCTTAGTCAAATAAGGGGTTTGAAGTGGGCTGGTCAAATGAAATCAGTAAGGGAAGGTTGCCCAAACAGGTTTAACAGATTTATCAAGAAAGGGGGCAGAATATGATAAAAAAAAAAATTGATTTTAATATATTTCTGTTTTAACTTTAAAGCTACCAACCAGGCTTTTTTGTGGAATCAACCAGACCCCTGTTTATATGTAGTTTAGCTCTGTATAACGTAAAAATGACTTGATAGTTTAAAAAAAAAAGATGTTTTTATTTTTGCTATTTTAGCCAATGAAATTTCCCATCCCCATAGCAAGTTTTGACTAGCATACTCACACTTTCTCATATTACAACCATAAACGTCAGTGTTTTATGGGGATTTTATGATGCCATACACCAGGATGAATTATTGTCTAATTGTGAAGAGGAAAGAAAGCCATATGTAGTTTTCAGATTTTTTCTCTCTCTGTCAAGTATAAGTCTGATGATACAGCATCTGTACATTAAGCTGCTCGTGATGCGGTTAGTTCTGTACATCTCTGTTACGTGCTGTCTAGAGATTGAAATATTTGCCAATTCTGCTTCACAACCTCTCAGTCAGATATGAATATTCAAGTCTTGCCAGAGATTCTCTGGCAAACTAATTGGATTTAGTTCTGGACTTTGAATCACTTCAGTCTCATGTCTTTTGCAACCTCTTCCTGGTTGTTTTCCAGGGCCGCTTTGTATTTCCATCCTGTCTTCCCTTCTGAAGACAGGCATCCCCCCCTTCAGCATGATGCTGTTGCCACCATTCTTCACCACATGGACTGTTGTGTTATGTGGAGTACTACTAGTCGTCTGCTGTATTGGCCAGAAAGTTCAGTCTTGGTCTCGCATTCTTCCCTAAACTGCAGTTGGAACTTCCTATTGCCATCTGTACAGCAGTGGCTTTTTCTTTTTTTTCTTTTTTTTTTAAATACGAATGCCAGCTAATCAGCTTGATGCTGTTGACCAGAATCCCACACAGGGCTACATTTTCCGGGCTTGCTCTTTAAACCAAACAAACGAGAAAAGGAAAAAAAAAACATTGTAATTTGTAATTTGTGGAAACTCGTACGCTGTTACTCAGCTGTATGTTTCTTCAGTCCAAAAATACACACATCAGACATGTTCCTCTAATTTTGGCCTACTCCCTGAGGCATTTTGTTGCATTTGCTTATGAGAAACTGCACTTGTTTGAGCATGTCTTTTTTTTTTTGCTTCCCCTACTTGACACCCAATGTGTTTATTGCAGCTGTGACAGACGAGTGAAACAGACAGTAAGACTTTTCTGTCTTTCTTCCCCCCCCCCCTCCGTGCTTAAAAAAACCTTCCAGTAGTTGTACAGCCGCTCTCCTCATTCATCTGCCTGACTGACAGGCTGGAGCAGATTTGCTGTTTGCCACCTGCTCAGCTCTGCACAATGAGCTGTGTTTTTTTAGCAGAGCATTCAGCGTTATAGCGGTCAGCAGCAAGTGTTCAAGAAGGCGAGCGTGTGTTTAAATGCCAGACTAAAAACGTGGGATTCACCGCCTCTAGGTTTCATTTTTTGTGTGTGTGTGTGTGTGTGTGTGTGTGCACGCGTGTCAGAATTAAAGCAGTCTACCTCAGTCGGTTTGGATTCTCAGAAAGCAAAAAAAAAAAAAAAAAAAAAACAAAAATTTGCAGGTGAAACCTTTCTGTGCCGCTTATCTGCTCCCCACCGTGGGTGTAACTGAAGCCTGAAACTCACACCACTTTTAAGATGGCTTCGGAGAGGTTGCATGAATTAATTTGCGGTGAACGCCAGAGAGAGTTAAGAATCTGGAGCGGAGGCCATGAGGGAATTTGTCATCATAAATCTCAGAAAGACCTCAACGTGTAACATCATTGGTTTAAAGCTTTTTTTTTTTTTTTTTTTTTGTCCTAAGATTGACGACAATTTGCTTTTTAATTAGTTCTTTTCTTTTTTAAATATATATTTATAAGCGCACAGCTGCTTCGCTCAGTTCCAAATTTTGCCCAAAGCTTCTTTCTGTTCTTTTGCAGCTTTTTACAAAGACGTTTAGCCTTGAGCAGCAAAAGGTGTTCATTCTGAATCTCGACCTGTGTAACTCCTCCGCACCCCCTCCCCCAGTTATGCATTCCATGTTGCTCTTGAACTTCTCTGGAACACGGTGTTCTTCAGTGAGGATCTGTGCAGACTGTGACATTGCAAAGAGCTTTAGGTTCAGCCTGTTGTGCGGGATTAGCTGTAGCTTTCTCTCTCGTATGTGTTGATGGTCACATTTGTTTCAAAGGATGTTAAAGTGGCTGGTTAAAATCCAGGTAAACAAATGTTGATCCATGTTGTAGCTGAAACTTACTCGGTGACTTGTTTTTACATTTTGCTTCATTACTGAAGGATGCAACATATAAAATATGACATAATTAACATTTGGAATGAAAGTTTGGTTTTTGAGCCAATCCTCTTTTTTGAAAAATGGCTCAACCTCATTAAAACTGGGCAAAGAACATTCCTGAGCATCTGTTTTAAATCTTGTACGGACTTCCGGTTGAATTTAAGTCAGGACTTTGACTGAGCCTTTCTTCCATACGAACACGCTTTGATATTAATAATTGCTTCGGAGCTCTGCTGGTGCGTTTAGGGTCGTTGCTTTGCTGGAAGGTCGACCTCTTGTTTTTTTTTAGCTCCAGTCATTTTCTTGCCAACGCTGACCTGCTTCCCTGGCTTTGCTGAAGCATGACACTGCCACCACCGTGTTCTACTGTGAGGATGCTGGCCTTTGTTGCAATGTTTTACTCTCAAGAAGTTTGTATTTTCAACATAGGCTGTCTTCCTGATTGGCTTGAACAGAGGTTAGTGAGATGTTCTCAGCTTGGATATCGTTTCATTACTTACCTGTGTGTATCTTCCGAAGGCTGAATTATATTCGGGCTCTCAATCTTGTTTTGCTATTTTTCTTTGCAAAAAACATTTTTAGTTTTTAATTTACCTTCCACTTTATAATTACTAAGTTTTTGTTTGCTATGCAGCATTGTGGAGACTTATTAATGTATCAGCACTGACTGGTAAACGGAGTTTGACAAAGAAGGCCTGACAAGCTCAGTCTCTGACTTTTTTTTTTTTTTTTTTTTTTTGTTAAGCATGTATACATTTCAGACTTTCCATTTCTTAAATCTTCATCCCATGAAAGGGTGTGTGAGTGTGTGTTGGCAAGATTAAACTATGATTGCAGCGTGGAACGGAGAGGAGTTCCATGAAGCATGGCCAGTTATAATTCATATTCAGGACTATTGGGATTTATTAGGGAGGGGTCCTGCATATTTATGCTACCCTAGTATCCATCATATTAACGCCGCATAATATGGCAGCTTTTTTCTCTCTCTTCCAAATCAGCTCATTTTCTGAGTTTCTTTTATGAACAGCCCCCCATCCTTCCCCGTTCAAGTTGAATCCCCACTCCTGAGCTTTATCTGCTCTCCGCTTTTGGCCCCATTGTCCTCTGGTAACGAGACATCCGGACGGCATCAGCGCGCCGTTCTTTTGTGTCTCCCCATTTACAGGAGCCCCTGTGACCTCCACCTCCTGCTGCTGTGTCAGAACGTGTCACCCAGTCACAGGCGGCTAATCGGACCTCCACCTTCACGCTCTCCCCCCCGCACCCCCCGCCCCCCACGCCATTATCGCTGGACAAACTGAACGTGGTCTGCTGAAGGGAATTACCAGCAGTTTTCCTGAACGAGCGACTGATTTGAGAGAAGCTGGAGTTGAAGCAGATTTAGTGTTTTTAGATGGAGTGGGATAGCTTCACAGCATTTAACTGGGTAAAAAAAAAAAAGGAAGAAGTTTGAAAGGTGGGAAAAAATCAGACAATAAAGATGGGATACACTGTAGGGTGTTATGAGTTTATTCATCTACCCTTTAAATCTGATACAAGAAGTAACAACCATGAATGTTTCGAAATTAAGCTTTATTGTATTTGATGCTTTTAACAAAATGTTTATAATATTTTCTGATTGTCATAACTGATACGTTAGACCTTTATGGTGGCTCTGGGTTTATTTTTTTTCTCTCCACTGTCGCCACATACTTGCTCAGAAAGCGGAATGGCTACAAAATTCACAATACTTTTTATTATTTCCCCTCTATTGAAATGATTGCATTCAATTTACTTCTCACTGACTTGGCTGTTTGTTTGTTTGTTTGTTTTTTTCAGTGATTAAAACCAGCCCCAGGAATAGTTTTACATTTTATTTGTTAACGCTTAAGCTAGTTTTGTTGTAACCACATTAGAAAAGCCTGCAGTTTCAACATGACGCTCACTTCTCTCTATCCCAAACTTGCTTCAGGCACTAACTGCAAGGCAAACTGTTACCCTATGTGTGCTTCCTAGTATTAAAGGAAAACATTTTTTTTTTTTTTTGCATATATAGTAAACATTAACCCTTTATTTATTTGACTGGTTTCCTCTTTTTACGCAGTTCACCAATTTTTTTAAATTGGTATAACTGTAAATATCTTTATTCAGTCTGTCTTTTATATATATATATTTTTTTAATATATACTTATTGGTTGTTTAATAGGTCTAACAGGATAGCCTGACTGACATTTGAACAAAGCTATTGTCTTAACAGGTCTCCACTTTGATTGACAGTCTTACTTTGTGGGTGCAGGAGCCGGTCTCCTTCACTTGGAGGAGATGTGAGCCCCTCGGCGTTAATCCCACTGTGCTTACAGTGACGCTTCCTGCACGCATGGCTGAGTTCCCGCAGAAAAACAGATGGACTGAACTTCCTTATTGTTTTGCCTTTTTTTTTTTTTTTTTGGCACCATGGTAGCTTAGCCAGTCTTTATCATGCATGAGTATAACCATCATGTTTTGTTTTTTTTGTTTTTGTTTTTTTTTTTGTAATTTTATTACCTTCTAAATGAATTTGTCTGAATGTTGAAAATGTATTTACGTAAAGACCCTTATCAAAGAGCGCATGTCCACAACGTCCACGCCCCATCTTTTTAATCAGCTGCTGTTCACTTCTTGTCTGGAAGAAATTGATAAAATGAACACTGCATTTTTTATATATATATATATATATAAAATTTTTTATTTTTCACCACTACTTTGAATTTCAGGTTAGCTGTTCCCTCATTACACAGCTGGAAATCCTCCTTTTGTCGTTCTCACGCCAGACAGCAAACCTTGTCTGAGGTTTCCTCATTAGGCTGTCGCCTCAGATTCGGCCCGTTGCGTCTCCTGCCCGGGCTCAGTTTGGTGTTCATTAATGATCGTGTCATTTGTTCCTGCGCGCACGCAGCTGAGACGCGCATGCGCGCACAAACGCACACATGCGTGGACGGGCCCCTGCGTGCTATCGCTGTAAATAGACTGTTGATTTAGTGAAGGGCTGAGAGGAGGAGCAGCTGAAGGATTCACATTTGATTGTGGTGGGTGGGCTCTCATCTCTCAGCAGTGAAGACAAAGAACTTGGCCTGTTCATTTCTGCGCTGCTTCAGCTCGCTCTCTGGGAGGTAGCCTTCAATGTATTTGGGCTTTCATCTAATGGAAGGCAAATCTGCATTGCAAAAGGAGATTTTTATTCATTTATTTTTTTTGGTGTTGAGGTTTTTTTTTTTTTTTTTTTTTTTTTTTTGGTTATCTCAAGGCGTCGTAGAGTTTCAGGTGCATTATTCTGCTTTTTACGTTTGTATTTTTACTGCTAAAGAGTTCCCCTCGTCTTATTTTTAAGTCAGTAGTTCATTTCTTGTGTAAAAAAAAAAATCTCCATAGATCTCTTTTATTGACCTCAAAGCAAAACTAAGTAAAGTTATTCGCACTTCATGTATTTCCCATCCAACCTTTAAAGTGAGTGCACCACTTCATCTGCCAGACATTTACATGTGGATCTGAGTGAGTCAGGCCTTTGGGGCCATGTGTCCATTGATATGTAAAACCTGCTGCAAGGATTTCGTCTGCGCAGCCCACACATGCTGGCCCCTCCATCAGTATTCAGACACCGAAAGTGTCAGAAGGAGCTGAAAGCTTTGAGAGCAAGTCGGTTTAAGCTGCAGTTTTTTTTTCTGAAATGCCAAACTTGAGCTGTTTGAACATTCGTAAAATGACCTCAGTTTGAGTGGAAGCTTTTGTTATTAATTTGTGGTGAACACTGGAGGCTCTCCTGTGTAGGTCTGGTGTAATAGAGGATGCTACATATGTATGTACGGAAGGAGGAATTCTTGCTGTCATGTTCACTCAGTCAGAGGCACATTTGTGACGTATTTTAGTGTGTCTATAGTCGCAATGCAAACAAACTGCATCAATGTAGGACGGATGACCAATCATTGATATCTTCCACAAGGAGGGAAAGCCTCAAAAGCTGGTTGTTCAGAGGGCTGTATCCAAGTAGAGTCATAGAAAATTTAGCGGAAGGAAAAAGTTGCATTCTTTGTCAAGCCACCTCTGAACCAGAGACACCAGAAGTGTCTTTTCAGATGACTGTTAAGTTTGCATTTTGTTTGGAAATAAAAAGGCTCCAGAGTCCGGAGGAAGAGAATCCATGTTGCTTGAAGTCGAGTGTAACGTTTCCAGTCGTTGATGATGATCTAGGATGCTGAGGTTCAGTCAACACGGTCATCTTAATGTTCCTTCCTGCTGATAAGTAGATTGTGGTTTCGTTTTCCAGCAGGACCGTGCACCTGTCCACACTGATAAAGGTACCAAAAGCCGCTTCAGTGACCATAGTATTACTGTGCTTGATTGGCCTGCAAAGTCACCTGGCCTGAACCCCAAAGAGAATCTATGAGGCATTGTTAAGGGGGAAGATGAGAAACATAAGACCCATCAGGGCAGATGACCTGAAAGCCGCTGTCAGAGCAATCTGAGCCTCCATTACACCTCAGCAGAGCAATGGGCTGGTTGAGGGCCTAGAAATGAACATACTTCTCAGAAACTTGACA
>NW_015113987.1:123118-134162 GCF_001443285.1 Poecilia latipinna | reverse complement strand
TTTAGACGTACTATGCAGATTTCTTTTATACTAAAGCTCACTGATAATTCTTGTACACGGGTCAAATATGACAGGTACAGTAACACTATACTATAATCTACAAGCCAAAGTTACTTAAATTTGGAAGTAGTTTCCAAATCAAAATGCTTATTGTGCAGAATATTATTTATTTTTGCTATTCGACAGCTGAGCTTATCCATCTTGTCAGCGAGAAAAGAGAGTCCTTTTTCAGTAAGCAGAAAAAAACCCCATGAAAAGCCAAATTTTAGGTGACAGAACTGTTCATGTTCTCATCAGCAGTTAGTAAAGTGCATGGAAATCTCTATCCTGGATTATTTATATGTAGTGAAAACAAAAAGGGATCAAGAATTACACCTTGTGGATCTCCTTCAGTGGTAGTTTACTGTAGTTGACAAGCCAGTATTACCCGACTAATCAATTGAGTTATATGCTAGCCCAGCTAAGCTAACCGAATATTCCTTGGTTTTCCCGCCCTTGTTAATGCATTGTGTTGAGAGGTGAGTGGCTGTGTAACTGCCTGATGACAATTTGTCAAAGTGCTGGGCTTTTCGACTGACTGTTTTTTATTTCTGGGCTGATTTAACGAATACATGTAGGATTGTTTCGTATGATAAATGAATGTGGCTGCTGGAGCATCTGGTGATTTCTGAAACTGTTGCAGCAAACGGAGCGCAAACTATAAGCTAGGGAGCATGTGAACTGCAATATATTAAAGCTAAGATCACATGTAGTAGGTACTGATAACTGACTTTGTATTTTAATTCTTTGATCATAATAATATTATATTATAGTTTTTTCCTCAACTCGAAAAATGTACAAATGGATTTTTGATTTTATGCGCTTAGAGTATTTAAGACCCCAAGATGCATTAAAAAAAGTTACAGGGAAATTTCAGAAGTTGCCGATTCAATAGACTTTGGCACTCTTAACGGTATTTCTTTTCAAAATTAATAGTAAAATTAGTTAAATAACAGTTTCTCCTGGACAAATGTGATGGATTAAACTGCTTTGTGGCTAATGTTAATATCAGTGATACGAGGTGAGAATGGAGTCATGGGTCACTGAAGTTTGTTGATAATTACAAGGAGGGGAGGATGAAACGGTGTGCTTGGCTTTGATCTGGTTTAATCTCGTTCCCACGGCAACGTCCAGGCCCGTCGCTCAGCTGCGGCTGCCGTGCTCCGCTCGGGGCTCGACCTGGGTTTTTCCAGGCGGCGTGCTCGGCGTGTGCCGTCGCGCAATAATCTACTTTACTCGGTAGAATACAAAGTTGAACGCACAAGCAACCACATTTGAATGCTGGATTGGACTTTAAACGGAGCAGCGTGCATGCGAAGCGATTGCGAACCAATAATCTCCGAATTAAATATGCAAAATGAAACTTTCCGTAGGCTCTCGTTTCTGTAACGCCACTGAAAGAACAGTTTATTTATTACAACGTCAAAGGTTGTCGGTTTTCAGATGGATATTCTGGTGTCTCTGTTCTTGTCAGAAGTTTTAGAATTGCATAGATTGGAACATTTTTAAGGATTTCTTTTCTTTTTTTT
This sequence comes from Poecilia latipinna, assembly GCF_001443285.1. Lineage (NCBI taxonomy): Eukaryota > Metazoa > Chordata > Actinopteri > Cyprinodontiformes > Poeciliidae > Poecilia > Poecilia latipinna. The sequence continues at coordinate 132,594 of NW_015113987.1, read as the reverse complement.
TTTTTTTAACTTTGTGTAGTTCTAGTTTCTGTTTTTGTGGAGGAAGCCTACCTGTCACTCACACCCCAGTGACAGCCTCTGTGTTTCCTGCCTTTCATCTTCAAGGTTTTTTTTTATTTTTTTTTCCATTGTAAAGTCTTGCTTCAAGTTGAGTTTGAGGCAGAGAAAGTGAAACAGAGGTCTCTGGTGCAGAGTTCCTCATCTCTACTATAAAACTTGCTCTGTTTCCCTCTGTCTGTTGAACCTTTCTTGTTTCTTCTTCCCTTTAAAAAGTTTCACCAACACTCCTTTCTGCAGCCTCTTTAGTCGTATGTGTGCTCACACACAATATAAGAAATTAGTCCCCCTTTGAACTGGGCCTGGTTTAGATGCCAGGTCCAAAGTATAAATACTGTAGATCACAAACCGCGCTTGACATATTCTGCATTTATAGTGAGCTCTCATACACAAATGATTTAATTAGGACAAGTATTGTAGATTTTACAATAAGCTGGATCTAAGTTGGTCTATAAAGTAGAAATGCCTTTTATTATAGAATTGATTCAGATGCCAACTTCAGAATAGTGAAGTTGGCATCACTATTCTGATGCCAACTTCAGAATAGTTGGCATCACTATTCTGATGCCAACTATTCTGACCCACACTGAAAAATGTCTTGTAATCCAATCCACTGAATGAAAAGCTCAGCAGAAAGATCTAGAAATCTTCAGAAACTCTGCAGGCTGTTTGTTTGCCAGCGCTTCATGTTGCTTTTCCCAACTTTGATATCTTTTTCTCTCTTTAATGTATAAAGATTATAACGCTAACAAATTTTTTTTTTCTTTTTTTGAAAGCATCATCTCATTCTGTAAAAGTTGAACAAAACAAGGAAGCAGAGCGGTGTTTTCCTGCCTCCCGCTGCTCGTGCACAAAGCAGAGAAAAGGGTTGTGAAACTTTGAAACGCTTTCCTGCTACGAGTTCAACAAACGCCGTCTCCAAGGAGGAGATGTATGAGTGCCTATGACACCACATTGTTTGACAGCAAGCTGTTTATAATTCACCGTCATGTTTATTTTTCTCTACTTGGAAAGAGGTTGAGTGGGATGTGATATTTTGATCCTGGGGTCAAACGGGGACAGTGGCCTGGTAGGGCCAGAAGAACAACAAACATGTCTGCGGCGCAGCTAAAAATGCCATTTACCGAAAAAATTACGCATCAGGCTGACGACGCGCTCCGCAAACAAACCGAAAGTACACTAGGAAACGCAATCGGGCTTTATTTATTCATAATTCATGTTAGAACTACAAAACTGAGCGTGTTTTATCGGGTTTTGACGCGACGGATGAATACAGTTGTAGTGAAGTGGAGAGAAGGTGATTCGTGGTTTTGAAATCCACTCTGAAAAAAGCCTGACAGGCCTTCGTGTTCAACCCCTTTTCCTCTAACACCCCCTGAATAAAATTAAGTGCAACTAACTGGCTCTAATCCAACTATATATATATATATATATATATATATATATATATATATATATAAATCTCGAGTTGGTAAGCTTACAGGCAAAACTCTTCACACTACTTTATATTCTGGTTTCCATGTGTAAAATAGTGTTTGAAGTCTTTCCCAGGTCTGGGCGTGTGTGTGTGTGTGTTTTGTTGCTGCTGGTTTGACTGACCCCTGTGTGTTAGATTATGCGTGTGTATATAAAAAGATATTGACCTGGTACTGTCCTCAGATTATGATGTGTACTAATCCAAGTTGGGGGATGGACAGGCGTTATGCGAAGATGGGGAACCACGAAAGAGCTTTAATAAAACATCAAAAATTCCGTTTGTGCACATTTATTATTATTATTTTTTTCATCTTCAGGTTATTCTACCGTGTATGTCTTTTAAGAGAAACTCATTTAGTATGCATCCAAACCCAGTTTTTTGGTAACGCGCCACCCGGCGTACGTCCGTCCTCGCCTTCTGAAGCCGCTCTAGCAGCAGCTGTAGAAACGAGAGGCTTCTTTTTGGTTTTTTTTGTTTTTTTTCTTTTGACCGATTTCTGTCACATTCCTTTCTGGAGCGTAATGCAGTCGTCTTCAACAGTGACGCGTTGTTAATTTGGTCTCTGTGAGAAGCGATCGCCTCGAGCCTTCCCCGTCTGAAACTAAAAGCCAACGAGTCAGAGCACCGGGTCACGTGACGACTCCGATCAGATACAATTCATCACTCCGGGTTCAGACTTGCTCGCCACGCCGTCGTGTTAATTTGTAGTGCCTTGTTGCTGGTGGGGTGATGTAAAGGAGATGGAATGTACCCAGTCCAGCTGTGTTCACTGTCAAAGCGAAGGACGTTCTCAAGAAAGCACGGGCGGGGTAGTAGTTTGTCGTGATGTGACGAGCTCGAGTCAAAAATACTACGTTGTCATGGTAACAGCTGAACACTTGTCACAGGGGCGTCGGGGAAAACAGTCGAACAGCAGCAGCAATTATTCCTGCTGTTGTTGAGGTAATGCAACATGGCTTTCATAGTAATTCCATCTGACATTTATGTTATCATACAGAGACATAATCAAATGTATAAATTCTCTGTTTTAGTTCAATATTTTTAGGTGTTTTGACCAAAACAACTTAACCACTTGTGGCTTCCCCTCCAGCATAGGCATGATGCATGACACTCCTTTGGTTTGAAGGAAACCATTAGTTATTTCTGGCAGGAAATTGTTCCTAAATGCTATTTATTGCACTTCCTTTCAGCCAACTAACCAGAAGCTTGTAGTGACATGCGGAACAGGACAGCACTGTGACCAGAAAACAACTTAATTTACACATCAGGAATGATATAACAGAAAGTTTCAGTGGTTTTGATCCCATAATACCAGTAGGGGAACCCAGGGCTTGTACTACTTGGGCTCTCTCTCAGAAGAAAAAAAACAAAACATTTTTAAAGATGAAATTCATAAATTTACTTTTTAGTATAGGCTGCAATGATTTATTTATTTTAATTTATTCATTTGTTTACTTTTGGGTTGCCGCCTTTTTATTTTTTTTTTGCCAAACTCAGACTCTGGCTTTTGAGACGTCTCGTCTCAAACACAAGTTTTGGCGACAAAAGCGACAGTTTCTTTTTAAACCTTATCTGAAGTGACGATCATTTTACCGCCTACGTTTGGGGCGTACGTGGGTTTGACGTCCAAACATATGACGTTCTGTCCCGTAAACAGAACAGCGTATTTGGATTTGCTTTCGACATCAAAATAGTATGGATGTAGGCTGAAGCTTACCCAGGTTTGACTTGGAGACTTAGAAGTTTTTATTATTATTATTATTTTTTAAACTGGCTAACTAATTTTCTCGAACAATATAGTAAAGGCCTCTTATGCTTTCATATATTCTGATGACACAAAGCATTTGCGTCCATTTTTACACCATGAGGTCGGCTCCAACTTCGATTCTGAAATGGTTAACCTGCAGCATTATCAGTATGGATTCTTATCCCCCAACCTTGTTGCACTGTTATCTTCCAGTGTAACCGTTGCCGCCCAAGTTCAATTTAACCCTTTGATATCTGTGACGCTACTAATGGGGTACGCTCTCAATCAAGCACGCTGCTGCCTTGTGTCTGTTTTCGGTCTTATTGTACATGTTTCATGGACGATTTATTCACTTATTCTTTTGTTTTGCGTCTTGTGGTTCTTCTCTCTGCCCCACAGGGGAAGAAAAAGGGGGAGGGGGGACAAATGGGATTTAAAAGAGTTCAAATTTGAGCAAACATAAGCTTCACAGATGTTTGTTTCATGCAGCTCGAACCTCGAGGGTTTCTTGTTGTGAATTTTGTGCTTAACTCAAGGACAACTTGGAATTTCTTCTAATATGATTTTCTCCTGTGATGCATATTTTAAGAATCATTTAATGATCAAATTTAAATAATCAGAAGAGCTTTAACCTTGAATGGGGGAGGGAATAAAATAATTGTGGGGGAGGGAGGAGAGGGAAAAGGCCAGTGGTTTGTGGTTAATGTCCAAATAAAATCATATTGATGTTTGTTTTTTTTCCTGCATATCTTTGTTTATTAGATTATGTTTCCTACTGGAGATTTCTTAAACTGTTAGTACACAATCTAAAATGGAAAAAAGAGGGGCTAAATGGGGGGGAAATAGACTTAAGCAATTTGTTGCTGTGTTCTTGCAGTTAAACCATGGAAGAGAATAGAAAAGCAAACTTCAGATGTTTTCCATCTTCCTATAGAACCAAATTTGAATGACTTTTGATTTTTTTAAATTTTTTTTTGGTCTGACTGGTTTTGTTTTCGTTTGTCTCCGATCACAAAGCAGTTTTCCTTAACAGCCTTTCAGCATCGAGAGCAAGCATGAAGTCACCATCCTGAGTGGACTCAATGAATTTGTAGTGAAGTTTTATGGCCCACAAGGAAGTAAGTATTCCTGCTTGATTTTTTTTTTTTTTTTTTTTTTTTTTTTCAAATTTTCATATTTTTATTCCATTTTCAGCCACATATGTTCTCTGCTTCGTTAATCACGTTAATGTTCCTCCAACCAGTCGTTTATCATCAACCAGTTTTTAAACGGACATGACCTGAGATGAAATTCTCATCATGAGCTCCAAGGTTATCCGCTCAAGAAATCTCAATATTTTTAACACGATCTTATGCGTTTACAGCAGATGACAGAGCTGTTCTTGTATACCTCTACAAGTCTGTTGTAGATACCGAGAAGCTTGTACAGAAGTAGACATAGAACATCTAAATTGCTGTGTCATCAGCATAGATGTTAAAATGTAAAGCAGAGTTCAGAATGCCCCGTCATTGGCTACGTATATTTCTAGAAAACAAAGGACCGAGCATTACGCCTTGTGGAACCCCGTTAGAAGTTTTCACGGTCTTACTGTGCAGAATATCTTATGTTAGCTGCTTGATTAGGTGGAGTGATGTGGTTATTTTTCAGTTACAGATCTCCAGAACACACACACACACACACACACACATACACTCACACAGACACTGATGATGAATGCTATCCTAAAAGATCAGGGGATTCTGTTGTGTGAGAAACGGAGGTTCCGCACAGCTGGGTAGGAATGTAAAATGAATTGAAACCAGACCTCAAGCTATGAAGTGTGAAACAAAGTAGAGCCACGGCCTCATCTGCAGGAAATACTTCCTCCTTATTGTGTTCACAACATCTGCCACACGCTGCCCCTCATGCATCGGTAAAAAGAGGAAGAGGCTCCTCTTGATGACTCCAAACTGTGTCAAACGAAACGTCGCTGCTGCTGCTGCTGCTGCTGCTGCTGCTGCTGCTGCTGGACGCCGACGTACATGTGCGTCGTCATCCAGCCGTAGCAAGCGTGTGTCGCTGCCCACTTTCAGCACACCAGGGTCTTGTTACACACGGCTATTCTGGGAGAGCAGCACACTCGCTAACGTCGCTCTCATTCCTCTTTTGATGTCTGCGAATAATCCCGAAATGATTTGAAGGTAAAGGACTTCTCGCGGGCTGAAATGCGTTACTCTATAAAAGAGGCATGGAGATGGGAGCGCAAAGCCCGACCGCAGCGGAGAAAATCGACGCAACTTGAGGGCCGCTGGAGTGTGTGAAGGGTGGAACGTCAGGGAAGTAAGACAGTTTTGTGTGCTTGGTGGTCTTCCTTTATCGTCTCCTTTCCTCTTGTCATGCACAGCGCCGTACGAGGGAGGCGTGTGGAAAGTGCGAGTAGATCTTCCTGATAAATACCCATTCAAATCGCCATCCATAGGTAGGAGCTCTGCTGTCACGCATCCGATGTTTAGCTTTAACCGAGACTGTGCTGATTTCACTTTGCTCTTTCAGGATTCATGAACAAGATTTTTCATCCCAACATTGATGAAGCGTGAGTCCATTTAAGTAAAATATTTATAATTAGTTTAAATTAGTGTTCTGACTGTTTGTGGGTGTTTTTTTTTTTTTTTTTACACTGTAATTACATTACATCTATTAGTTTTTACTATATTTTATTGTAAAGTTTATTAATTACTGGTCCACAAAACATTAAGTCTATTATAGACATACAGTTCTACTAATTAAGAAATATTCTTTTGAGCACACCACACCATCTATAGGATTGGGGTCCAAAGACAGATTGGGTTCGTTTCTGGTTGAGAGAAACTGATTCTTATTTAACACGTCTTCACTTTTCAAAGAACTTATGATTCCAATTCAGTCTTAATCCAGCCCATAAGGTATTTAAAGGTGAAATAGACCTACAGCATCTCACACCACACCACTGATGAACTCCTAACTTCATTCTGACAGAATAGTTGACCTGGACTCTCCTACCAGAATCTGAAGAGCTTGTTGAACAGACATTTCTGGCACAAACCTCGCTTTCAGTCATATTTAAGAAGTTTAAAAATGGTTGAGGTTGATGTTTCGGGAAGGCCATTCCAAAAGTTTACTGTTTGTCTAGTAGATGCATTCTTAATGTGTGATTGGTGTCATGGATTTGTTGGGATACCCAAGTGTGTAAAAGTTTGATTTGAGGAATTTTAGGAGGGAAATCCTATAGGCATATTGCTAAGAAACATTTCCCCCTGATATTAGTGAGGGATAATTGATATATTTGAGCATATAGATGTATATCCATCACCAGAATTCTCCCAACTCTGCTTTCCTCTGGGTTTTCAGGTCAGGAACAGTGTGCTTAGATGTCATCAACCAGACATGGACAGCTCTTTATGGTGAGTGGCTACACAGACGTACATGTATAAATTAAATTAGCCCGCCCAAACCCGTGTGAGTAACTCGTTGTGGCACAAACCGTGTGAAAAGGGACGGATAGCTCGCCCCTTGAGTACACCAGACAACCACTGTTGGGTCCTAATCTACTTACTGGGGTGGGGGGAAAGTAAACACTAATAAGGTAACGCTGTAACCCGCCAAGGTCAGGAAACGTTCACCTCAGACAGACGAGTCTCTGTTTGCCGGCTTTAAGATGGCTTGCTCTCGTTACACTTCCAGATTAGTTTCTCATGATGTCGCCTCTCTAGAGCTAAAGCAGCAGTTGAACTGAGAAATGGCGCCATAGTGATGTAAAGAGCTGATGCTTCGGTGTCGGTTTCTGTTGATTACAACCGATGCGCTCACATGGAAAATTAAGTTTTAGACTCGTAGTCTCCATTTGTTTCTTTGATAATTTGTGCTTATGTCAAGAAGAAGACAATCAGATTGGAGAAGGGTGTTTCAACTGGGCCAATAGCCAGAAAATTGTGTGTAGGGCTTACCTACAGATGAGGAGGTACTGAAAGCATTAAAATGCGTTAATTGCTTTGAAAAGATAAGGGAAGCTGCTTAATTTGACCAAACTCAACAGTGACACTGAGTGGAGAAGGGGAAAATTGGAGGTTCTTTAAAAAAAAAAAAAAAAAAGACCAGCTATGAAAAAACCAAGTTTGAGTCAAAAATATTTGATCTCATTACTTTACGGATTTTTAAAACAGCACCTTATCGAGTTAAAAAAAAAAACTCAAACTTTTTAAAAAACAAATTTCACACAAAACTTTATATAATAAATCATAGAACTCTGTAGAAAACTATACAAGATTTTCTAAATAGGTTTTACAAATAAAAATGAAAATTATGGTATGTTTTATTTGTTCATACCCCTTTACTTTGATCCCCCTAAGTGCAACAATGTACCTTCATAAGTTGCCTAAATGGAAAGGCAGGGCCATCCATCTGAACTGACAAGAACGCAAAATGCCATTGGTTACTCTGGAGGAGCTGCAGAGCTCTACAGCTCAGCTGGGAGAATCTGAGAGGAAAAAAGTGGCTTAGACAATGGGTTCGAATTTCTCCGTTAGGTTTAGCTCTAGTGTCTGAACTTTTTGCAGTGGTCAAACTCAGAACTTTTTGTTGTTGTTGTTTTCATGCCTAGATCTGACCAACATCTTTGAATCGTTCCTGCCCCAACTGCTGGCTTACCCAAACCCCATCGACCCCCTTAACGGCGACGCAGCTGCCATGTATCTTCATCGGCCAGAGGAGTACAAACAAAAAATCAAAGGTTAATCCTAAACGAGTTAAAAAAAAAAAAAAAGTTGCTCTTTTTATTTTAATTTAATTGTGACTCTGTTTTCTGTCTCTTCTTCTCCAGAGTACATTCAGAAATATGCAACAGAGGAAGCTCTGAAGGAGCAGGAAGAAGGGACGGGTGACTCTTCGTCTGAAAGCTCCATGTCTGATTTCTCAGAAGACGAAGCCCAGGACATGGAGTTGTAGTAATAAAGGGTTCCCTCCCAATCACTCCCCTTCCTTAAACCCCTAACCCCCGCCCCACAGAGACTATATTTGATTTCCTAACCACGAGAAAGCAGACTTATAATATTCATATTTAAACAAGTTGATTTTTTTATTTTTATTATTACGACTAAACAAGGATTTTTATGGATATATAGCCTTTGGTGTGTTTTGACAGACCCCCCTTCTCCTCTGTAGTCGTTCTCCCCGATAGCGTTCACAATCTCTGCTGCATTTGTTCGATGTTGTAAAATTCCTCCCTCCACCCGAAGCGTCCCGTTTCTTTGCTTAGTCTTTTTTTTTTTTTTTCTTTCTAAATTTGACACAGCCAGTCATTTTCCTCCGTGCAAATTGGCAACGTGCCGGTTGCTCGTTTGAAGGCGAAAAGTGCTCCCATCTCCTCCCAAGACAGTATTTGTAAAAAAGAAAAAAAAACAAACAAACAAAAAAAACTTGATAACTTTTGAGACAAAAGTTGGCTTTGCTTGCAAATTTGAAACGAAACCCGTTCTGCATATCCCTCCCCCGTCCCTCTCTGCTGTGCTGGTTGCGTTGCGCACAACTGTTGCAAACTAGAGCAAGTAAGGAGGAGGAGGGGGAAACGATGCTTCTGTTTTATTCAGGTTACAAAACTCTTACTATAAGGCACACAGCCACAGTAGATGCTCATCGATGAATGCAGAATACTTGCTAAGCATATCTCTGGTAACATACTAATGAAGAAGAACAGTCTGGAATAATAAGGTCTGTTTTGGTTTAAGTGCTGTGTCGGATGTTACATATTTTTTGTTTTAGTCTTTTGACCGTCTTGGTGTTTAAAAGAAAAAAAAAACAAAAAACAGGCAGATATTGCAGAACAAATGAATGCCTGTCTGACTACAGGGTGACATGGATTGCTCTGGGTATCTGGTTTAAGCGTATTTGGTTAAAAAAAAAAGAAAAAAAAAGTTTGTAATATAAACTATATTTTGGCCTGTTTCTTTTTTTTTTAACCAAATACGCTTAAACCAGATACCCAGAGCAATCCATGTCACCCTGTAGTCAGACAGGCATTCATTTGTTCTGCAATATCTGCCTGTTTTTTGTTTTTTTTTTCTTTTTTTTTTAACCAAATACGCTTAAACCAGATACCCAGAGCAATCCATGTCACCCTGTAGTCAGACAGGCATTCATTTGTTCTGCAATATCTGCCTGTTTTTTGTTTTTTTTTTCTTTTTT
>NW_015113987.1:118020-118962 GCF_001443285.1 Poecilia latipinna | reverse complement strand
CTGGAAATCATGCAGGAATTGAGGTTTTTTTTTTTTTTTTTTTCGTGAGGTTAAGTGGATTTGGCATTTGGTACACCTACAAATTAGGTTCCTTTAGTCATGGGGAATTTTCACTCTCATCTAAGCGTATAGACGCACCCGCTCGAGCTTGTACAGCGATTTCACACCAGGCAGGTTTTATTTTTTGAGCTGTAGAGGTTTGTGACAGATCTGACTTGTACAGAAAGCAGAAATGTGGCTCGGGTCTTTCTTCTGTCGGACTGTTTTTGTGCTCTTGGACATCCACTCATTCGAATGCAGAGGCATCCCTTTTGTTTTCGGTTTGTAACAGACTTATTTTTTTTTTTTTTAAGATGTTTTAATTTCTCTCACCTGCAGCTGTGTGACTTTTGGTGAAAGCTTTCCTTTTCAAGATGTTCCACGTGTTCCCTTCTAGTTTACGTACTGCTTGTGACACTTGGCTTGGCCATCCTAGGAAAATATATTTTTTATATACGAGCTGATTTATCAGGCAAACATCTTTTTTTTTTTTTTTTTTTTTTTAAAGATACTTTTAAAACCATCTAGAGTGGAAATGCACCAGTCAGTGAACCAGAAATTGGAATCCGCAAGTTTCCTTTTGGTCATTCTCTCATTGTCGAATACTGAAATCCCTCCTCCTAATTAAATTCCTAAAATTAAGACTGAACATTTTTGTCATAAAAATACATGGGTGCATTTATTTAAGTTTAACTGAAATCAGATCAAACTTGGGGTCACATTCATTGACACATCCATGAGGATAATCTTGTAATTCTTTCATTTTTTTGTGTTGGATTCAAAAACTAACATGTCTATCAAACAATTTGCAACACTTTTTACTTTTTTTTTTTTTTTTTTTCCTCGGGGGTCATTTTTTGGGGCGGGGAAAAACCCGAGGGATGCCCCTCTTCTTCAGAGAAA
>NW_015113987.1:89600-114698 GCF_001443285.1 Poecilia latipinna | reverse complement strand
AAAAATTAAAATTTATTTAAAAAATTTTTAACTTTTTTTTCTTTTTTTTTTTTTTTGTCCTCGGAGGTCATTTTTAGTGGCTGGGAAAAGCCTGATGGATGCATCTCTACTTCAGAGATATTGCTGTACCGGAGAGCGCCGAGGTTGGCGTGTTTCCAGAAAAGAATCGTGAAAATAAGGTCGACTTACCCAAATACGAGAAATGACTTCAACTTTTCTGGCACTTTGCATCCGCTGAGCGTTGAGGCGTCTAGTTTTGACCTGATGTTGGTTCCCATCTTGGAGCTTCTTGGTTGTTGGGGACCGTAATCTGTGCTCGCCTGCGCACATTGTTGGATAAAACGACGAGGAGCTTAAGCCAAACTTCAAAAGCCCCCACTCTTAACACAAAGAGTCGTCTGCACAAAAAGATCCCGCCTCTCTCTCTCTCTCTCTCTCTCCCTCTTTCTCCCTCCGCTGTGTTGACTGTGTCTCCTTTTAGCAGTTGCATGCTTCTCAGTGCACACCTTCACTCAGTTTCTGGTGCTTGTGTGGATTTTCTAACCCCTTCCAGGCACTCCTACCATCATCAGGCCCTTTTTATCAAGCACACACTGCGTTGAACATGTAAGTTTGAAGGGGGGGGGGGGACTATGTATTTGGTACCTATTGTGTGATACTTGCAGCGTTTAAAAAGGCAGAAGGTTTTATGTTTTAATCTGTTTCAAGAAGTTCATCCTGGTCTTAATTTGTTCATCTTACTTTCCCTTTTTTTTTTTTTCCCTCCCTCCCCCATTGTGAAGTGGGCATGCTTGTCAAAAAGACAAATGCTCTCTGTTAACAGGCTTATAATCTCATAAATAGTTGTGTATAAAATAAACTGTTATAACTTCTTTTTTTAATAAAACATTGAATATGTATACGCGCTTCCGTGTGATGCTGATTTCTTTTGTACGCTTGGTAACTCCTATAGTTAAAACTGCCATAAAAGATGAATTTGTTTTATTCTCTTAAAAGTCAGAAAGTATTGCATCTATCCAGCAAAATAAAGATTAAGAAGTGAGAACTTGATTACATTTATATTTATTAACTTGGATAAAAATGTATTTTTTTTGTTTTGGTCTATTCAAAAATGATTGTTTCAAAACGACATTTTAATTGGTTATTTTAGTAGATAATGACCCACATTTCAAGTTCAAATGGAAGTTTTTTTTGCTTCCCACTTTATTCCACTAGGTGTCAGTGTGGCCTCGCTCAGCGGTTGGTGCAGAAATGTCCAGAGTGAGACGTGCTTCCTGTCGGTGCTGTGAAACTGATGGAGCACATTAGTTTCCGTTGCTGTTATGTAGGTGGATCATGAACATCTCCTGAGGTTTAGCTTCGTTTTTTTATTCCATGGTAAATGAACTACTTGGAATGGAGTAAACAATTCCCTAATTTGTTGCGTACCCTGAAAATATGACGGTCGCTGCGTGCTGTTTAACCAGTGGACCAGACGAGGGCGCTAGCTCATTGTCCGTTCCGCTGCCCCTCAGCTGAAACTCCCCACCGGCCCTCTGTATAATCACAGCAGGGGGGGATAAATGCTCTGACATAAGGCTGTTTAATCCGCTCTCCTCTGAAAAATGTATTCTGTCACGCAGCAATCTGTCCTCTCTTCCTGTTTGTCTTTATCACTGCTGCAAAGCCAAAAGATGGAATCTCTCTCCCGTCTGACATAATAACCGCCAAATAATTAAAGCGCAACTGAAGCTGAAAACTGACTAAAATGTGGAAATGGCTTCTTAAATTTAGAATCGTTGACAGATCGGACGCTGCACAGAATTTTAGGGGAGGTTTTACATAGTGGAACACAAAAAGAATTAAAATGGGCTTAAAGAAAACATTTTTGGTTTAAAAGATATCTATTTTTGATATATATATATATCGCCACAGCATGACGTTGCCACTACCATGCATCTCCATGGAGATGTGTTCAGTGTCGGATGTTTTAGAAGGTAACTCTGCTTTAAAATTCTCCAAAAATCTTAACCAGTCTGCTGCTGGGTTCTTTGGTTTTAATGAAGTTTTTTTTGCTTGTTTGTTTGTTTTCCCCAATAATTGCCTTTAAGAGCTGGAATCGTACTGACATGAAGTTAAAATTGGAGGGCTCTATACATTTTTCTAATTCTGATTTATACATTAAGGTGTTAAAAAAATAAATAAATAAAGAGGGATAAACACTTCTGCACAACCGGTTCCCAATTTCCTTTCACTTCACATTCATGCATCACTTTGTGATGGTCTATCACTGTCAATTTCAACCAAACTTCCCTTTAATTCCGCATTAGAATGAGGTTATTGGGTGGAGAGGAAGGAGGGGAGAATGGGGGCCGTCTCTTCCCCCCCGCCCTGACCTCCAGAAGTCCAGCAACCTGAGAACCTCAATGAAATATTTAAAGCGTCTGTTTTATCCGCAGTGCGTTGCTCGAGACCCGCTGACGTAATCCCAAAAGCCTTTGCAGCAGCCATCCGATTGGCCCGCGCTGAGACGAGGTGGTCAGGTGTCCTGCGCCACTGTGGCCTTTTAAGGCATTACGAAGCCCGCAGGCTCCACATTAGAGCTCACGAGCCGTCTGCTGCGAGGCATGATCAATCGCTGTTGTCTCGAGCATTTTCCAGAACAAAGCTTTTAGCAGGAAGTGAACCTCGAGTCTCCGCACTGAAAGATTAAGTTGTATCCCACTCATAAAATAGACCCCCCTGCTGATTCCACGTTGTCTCTTTCAGTAATTTCTACAATGCGCATACAAATACAATGGTCACGTACAACGTCATGCTGGGAAGCCAGGAGCTCATCAACCAATCAGAGGGAACTCTCATCAGTGTGTTCTAGGTGTTGGGTTCCTCAGGATGGAGTTTGGTGGCAGACGATTGGTTCTCTCGGGTTACAAGCTCTGTTTCAGACCCGTAACTGATGTCTGGGGTTGCAACAGCAGCAAGTAGTACAATGATCGCCGGGTCTTTACTAATACATAAACTACTGATTAACACGCAAAAAATAAATAAATAAATAAATAAATAAATAAATAAATAAATAAACAACACACACACACAGAACAACTCGAAGCTAACTGCGGCTGAAAGAAGGAGAAACCAAAAGCAAACCTGGCACAACTGTTTCCCAAACGAAAATAAAAATAAATAAATACATGTACATTTAATAGCCTTACATGTATAACGAATTGGTCTGAGAAATATTAATCAGATAAATATGCTGCGAAATATTGGTATGTTGAATTTAACGTATGACACCCATTTTAGAAAACGCTCTTAATAACACTTTTTTTTTTAATGAATGAATGAATTATAGTTATTTTCGGTTGTGTTTTACTGTATTTGTTTGAAAATGTTCTCCAGCTCAAGTTTATCACGGCTTTACCTATTTACATGAATGTGTTTATATATAAATTTTTGATTCGATTGTACTTATCATCACTGTTATCGTAGCTTATTTGTTTTATTTACATTTATGCATCTGCTGCTTCATTTTTTTCATTCAACCAGGTGACTGTCACTGTTTTTTCTTTTTTTTTTTCTTTTCTTTTTGATGGTGCCACTCCCTTGCCTCATCAGTACCCAGGTTATTGAAATATTCCCTTTCAGTGACTAATTCTCGTAGCATCATTGTTTCCTCCAGCGTGCCTCCTGCCTCCATCATCCGATCTCATCGGGTTCCGTCACGAAAAGGAACCGAATGAGGTTTTTTAAAATATTCAGAAAGCTCCTCTCCTTTACACACACACACACGGCGGATCCGCGGTTCGGGTTTCAGCAGGTGGAAACCACGTCAAGGCTTTTTTTCTTTCTTTCTCTCTTTTTTTTTTTTTTTTTTTTTTTTTTGAAGGGGTTCCTGCTGAGCGGCGGCGGTCAGGATTGATTTCACCGTCGCTATTCGCTCTGAATGGAGTGTAACCCAAGCCGGCCGCATCACCTCTAAATATTAGACGGGTTTTGTGCGCCCGGTTATCTGATTATCAACAGCAGGTAAATGGACTCTCACTGCCCATCGGAGAGGAGCGTGGCCAGCGCTCCGCCGCATATATTGAGCATCCAAAAGCAAAGCGGGCGCACCATGTGTGCGCACTGCTGCGTAAAACCAAGGAGGAGGAGGATGAGGCGGAGCAGAGGCCGTGTGAAGGCCCAGAGATGCAGCTCTGGCCCTCCATCACCAGGTCGTATGAACTTTACCTGAAGGCTCTGGCGACATTATTATAAATCGGGTTGTAAAACAAAAACGAACGAAAAAGAAATACGCTGGCACAGTTCTGGCGTCGCAGCAGAGGTATTTTTTTTCCCTCCGCTCTCCCTCGCTGTTCCCGGACAAGGAAGTGTTACGCAATCTGCAGGGGAGTGGGAGCTTTAAATGCAGTGCTTGATAATCATTAGCCATCTGGACGTGGTCATTTGATCTCGCAGCATCTCGAAGCGAGAACTGCAGCAGCAGCAACAGCAGCCGACTAAAACTAATCCTGTGTGGATGAGGATGAGGGGGGATTAGCTAAAACGTGTAAGTCTTGGGTGTTTTATTCTCATGAATTAACCAGAAATGATGTCTTTGCTGTAGAAATTATTTGTCTGACAGAACTTCAGATGGTTACCATAGAAAACAACACAGACGCTCCACTTAAAATATCTACTGGTGTTCCTCAGAGATCTGTTCTCGGTGCCATTTTATTCTTCTTCTTATTTATTTTTAAATTTTATTTATTTCTTTATTTTACAAACAAATGGGGATAGGAACTCCTAATGTGGTCTGTGTACACTCTGAAGTGGAGTTTGAAGTTCCCAGCTGGTAATACAGAATTACATTGCATATAAAACCGTGTAATAAAGCTTCTATTAGCTTAACATGAGCTGTAATCTAGAAAGCACTAGAATGTATTTATATGCTGATGACATGATCATTTGCGGCACCATCACATCAGATGCTGACCTGTTAAGATTTATCTTCTTTTATCACTCTGGTTGATGTAAAGTCTATTCTGAGGAGGTGGGGAAATTATCCTCAGGTATTCGAAAAGCTTATAGCTAAACGTTATTGTTATTATTATTATTTGAAAAGGTGTTCCCTTTTTTTCCTTAAGACATGTCTAAATATCCTTTCTCTGATCATATTATTTATATCCATGTTACATTTTCTCAATAAAAATGGACTGAACTCAGCATGCTATGCTGCATTACACTTTACAGCAGAACCAGATTCCTCTTGCAGGAGTCTTCAGGATGGATCTCTTCCAATTTATAGGAAGTCAGATCTTCCAATATCACCCTACTGTACTTATTGAACTAGACTCAATTCAGAAATAAGGTCAAATATTTCCATAGCGAAACAGGCACTGTTCTCAATAGTTATGCTGTTAAAAGTGTTCCTAAGACTAGAAAGGCTAGAAAGGTCTAGCCTTTAATCGATGATAAATTGTGTTTTGGTTCAAGTATAAGGCTTTAAGTATTTAACATCTAGCTAATGTTTATCTTGTGTTAGCTTCTGTGATTGAAGTTCCTGTCTTTCTTGAACAGCTCCTCTTATGTTTTAGTGTATTTTTTATGCTTCCACTTTGCAGCTCTACTTCCAATTCATGAAAAGGAAAGATGCTGTATGTGGTTCTCTAAAGAACAAAATTTATTATTATTATTATTATTATTATTATTATTATTATTATTATTATTATTAATTTATTTTTTTAAACTGTTGTGAAGGTATAGCACTAGTAATCTATAGATTGCATAAAGCCCAGGCCTGCAGGCCTCTCCATGCTTTCGGCCTGTTAGTGGTTTGTCATTTATGATAAAAGCATTCAGTGCTGCTGTTTTTCAAAACGTGCAATTTGAATAAAATTGCGTTGAAATCGTCGCACGGATTGTCATAGTGCAGCAGAACAGATGGGTTTCTACTGTCTGTTTTTTTTTTTAAATGGATGAAACAGTTGGAATATATTCCTGTCCAGATTAAAAAAAAAAAAAACTAAAAGGTTTAAATAAAAATGGATCATAACGCATCACTGAAAAATAATATCTGTCCATTAAAAAATATATATGTATATATATTCAAGATACTGCCCAGGACAGGTGGAGGTGGGGGGTTGAGTTTGGAGGGGGTTGCTCCAAATCATTTTGCTGCAAAAGCGTTTAATCCGCAAAGACTAAACCAATCCTCATCCGCTCAGCCTGTTTGAAGTCCAGCAGGCGAAGGGAGACTCAATGGAAGCTGCTTGGGCCCTGCCTTTAACAAAAAGCCACAGCAATAATTCTCACACTCTTTGTTTTCAAAGTCTGTTTTGTTTTTGGGTTGTTTTTTTTTTTTGTTTTCGCTCAGTGCAGGTCAGCGCTCATCCTCATCCATTTCGACCGAAAAACCACCGAAGAAGACGGGATCTAAACGCTTGTTAAGTTTTACGTTCGACTTGGAGCTTGAGTCGCTCCTGTGTGTGCCTGCGCCTTTAAATAGGTGCACCTTTCTCCTTCTTCCTGCGAGAGCGAGCAGCTCTGGACGCGCAGGTAAAAAAAAAAAAAAAGAAAAAAAAAGGGAGGTAGGCGGTGGGAGAGGAGGAGAGAAAGAGAGGAGGAGAGGAGTCCAGAGGGCTGAATTTGACATTTGATACTCAGGAAGTTCAGGACTGCGTTTGGATTTCTTTTGTCTCATTGTGATCCTGCAGAGCTGCGGCGCGGAGGCTTGTGTCACCATCAGCAAGTACCAACTCGGCTTGAAACCCGGAGCAAAAAGCTTTGAGGCGTAATGATAGGTTTGCGATGAAAGTGAGCGACTTTAGTGTGTAAGATGTGCCGATCAGCTGCAAGGGATTCAAAGGTATGACGCGAATTAATACTCTAGCAAGGGATAAATGTGAAATCAGGGCTTTTTTTTCTTTTTCTTTCTTTCTTTTTTTTAAAGCTTGAATTCATTTAGTTAAAGCTTCTGAGTGATTAATCTAAAAACAAAATCCATATAAAACATATTGTATGCGGCTTTAAATAGCTTAAAAATACAACTGAATTTACTGCAATATATTTAATTGATTGCAGACCCAATAAGAGATGGGACTATTTTTTGACATTAAAAAATATATAGTCAAGATCGAGTCAAGCGCGAAGATTCAGAAATGCAGTTCTCCATCGTATTTCTTCTTTGAGAACCAAACAGTGCTTTTCTCTAATGTGTTTTTTTGGCGCTGTTCGTGCGGGCTCTCAAGGCTGCTGCTCTGCTGTCTTCACCGTGTTGCACCTGCTTTTCTGTGCGTTTAAATGGAGAATACTGACTGGTCCAGGATTCATTTTGTGACTGTACAACTTTAAGGACTTCACAGTTTATTCCCACTTTAGGAAATCATTTTTAAATATTATTATTATTATTATTATTATTATTGGAATGTTGTCAAAAATATAAACCACAAAAAAGAAAAAAAAACATCCTCATCATGTTTGAAAATGTAAGCAGCAACATCAAAACTCGGTTTGTGACCAAAATGATCCAAGTTGTTTTCGAGACTGTTGTTGCATAGCTGATGGTGAACTGAGATCTCAGGTCTTAGAGAACCTCTAAATCCTCCTGAAATAACCGTGAAGTTGAGGACTTGTAGGGTCCTCCTGGGAAAAATGGGATTAACGGGGGGGGGGGGGGGGGGGGGGGTTGCAGCTCTCATGTTGTTGATTTAAGGCCAGCAGACAAAAGGACATAATGTGTTGCACATAATGTCGAATTATAATTTTAGCATCCTTCGAATATTTTACAGAAGTCATGACTTATTTTCGTCATGACATAAAACAAGCTGATTTTTTTTTTGTCAGCTTAATTAGTTGGATTGAATATGTTCTCTTATAATTATTACAACCTTATAATTAGAAGAAACGAGCAATGTCTTCCATGAAATTCCCAATTACATTTCAGTTTGAGTAATTTGTATTTTAAAAAAAATGATCAGGTCGAAAATGTAAGCCCGTTAAATACTTAAAAACACCTCAGTCCACCAAAGTGGTTTTGCTGTTTGGTGTATTATTTATCTGCTGGCCTCGATAATGATTCACATTTTAAAGTCCAGGCGTATTTTCTCAGTGAGAGAATTTAAAAATTAAAAGCTGCAGTTTTCTGTCAAAAACAACATTTTCTCCACTTTACATCCTTGAGTCTTTAAAGTCTTCCAGTTTAAAAAAAAAAAAAAAGCATGGCTAGAAAAAAAATATCATCCTAGAATGAGTAAGAAGGAGACAGTGTTTCTTCTGTTTTATTTATTTATTTTTGCCCGACTTGGCTTTTTAGTGGTATTGATTTCTCCAGGAAATGGTATCGAGAGTCTTGCTCAGGAAGCCATTTGGGCGTCTGAGGAATCACTTAGTACATGGTTTGATCGCTGAGAATCAATGGGAGCTCCGTTGCACTGCGGGGCCCCACAGTGCAGGGAAGCTAATGGCCGAACCAAGGGTGGGGCGTCTTCTGCACGGGCCCTGGCACGGCAGGACGGGGGGCTGAGGGACTGAGAAAGCTCATTCCTCTCGGATTATCTGTAGCAGAGGGATGCTGTACACAACAGAGTCAAGGTCAGTCATTTGCTGTTAGGTCGTTGTTGCGTCCGCTTTACGAATAGCATTTTCCATAACCAAATTTGTTCGGGTTCTCGTAAGACACTTGCTCTATTATGTTTTGTGGGCTCATTTGAGTTGGTGAGGGAGCTAACTTGTGTACGCCAGTTAATTGAAAAGCTAATCTACACAACTGAGTTTAAGGCTGACGTTAATTTTCTCCCAAAATCTGTAAAGATGTCATTCCCAGAAGAGTATTGGCTGGAAAGTAAAACGACCCTAATCTGCAGAGGTCATGTTAAAGGTGACTGTCTCTGGACATGCTGTGGATGTGGTCAGGATGTTAAGAGATTAACTCCTGGGGTAAACCTTTTGTCTAACATGGCTGTGTGAATATGTACTTTTGTAGGACTCTATTTGCTCTGATTTGTTTTTATGTTTTCACAGCTACATTTGGTATTTGTTTGCTGGGCCTTGTCATTTTAATCAAATGATCATTTGTTCGTCATTTTGACTTGTCAAAATAGTTTTCATTTTGCAAGATTGGCCTTTTGTTTTTTCTTTATGATGCACCGGTTAGATTTTAGTCGAGCTGCACCAGTCAGCCAGCCAGAAATCAGATCCTCTGCTCTAACATTGAAAAATTGAAAATTTACAAATGTATTTGCAATAACCGCATCAACCAAGAGCAGGTACTTTGTTGAATTTTTTTTTTTTTTTTGTAGGTTAATAAAAATTGGATAAATACGCATAAATGTGGGTAGTTCCCTATTTTTTGTTGTTGTTGGATTCAAAATTACTATCCTAATCAATGCACCTGCCACACAATTTTTCGTCTTAAACCTTAAAAAAAAGTCTCACCAATAAAGTCCAATAGGTACAACTCTAAATTTGAGCTTCTTGTGGCTACATTGCACAATGTACCCATTCAGATGTGCCTTGTTTACATTTGTTTTAAGAATAGTTTTCTACCTGATTGGTTAATTATAACCCCTGATTTCCTCGAAATCTAAAGATGGCAACGCAGGTGATTAGCCGTAAACGGCTAGTCGAGGGTGTTTGTGCGCCCTCGGGATTGGCTGGACTTATATTTAGTCCAGACACAGTAGTCTTTGACCTGTTACTCAATGTCTGGGTCAGTCCACCGCACTGCAGCACATCTGAGTTAAAAGCTGCGTCACTGCTACAAACCACTGCGTATCCCCTCCACCTTCGTGGCATAACTTCTTTCCTGGCACTTTCGCTCTCTGGTCTGCTGTTTCTCCTCCGCTCACCGGAGGCCTGTCTGTGGTGGTCTATGTGGCGCGTAGCTTTGCTCCGCTGGTCTTAGTGTCCTCGCCCAGACTCGCTAACCAGCCGATCCGTAGGGCGTTTTGGGTGCTGATAACGACTCCTGTTCTGTGTATGGCACTGGTAGAATTCACTGTGAGAGCTCGCTATCAGTGAATTACCATAGGGCCATAAACAGAGCAGAGAAAGAACCACTTTCTTCTCAGCTTACTTTCTGCTGCTATGCTTTTCTGTCGTTCATGGGTGGGATGGGGAAAGTGATGTAACGTTCTGGTGGATGGGCCGTATTGCGACATGTTCATCTTTTCATCTGTGTGTCTCTGTGACAACAGCTGCTTTGCCCTTGGATACCCAAGCCACTCTTCTTCTTTGCCCATTTTGGCACTAGCACATTTTTGCTTCTGTATATATACTTTGAGCAATTATGTGTAGTGCCAATATAGGACAAGACAGATTTCCAACGAATTTACTTGACTGCGGATTGGAATGCTTTCACCATCCAGTTTGATTTGTTTGGTTGCTTAACTCTCGTTTATATTCCTCGGGGGGGAAATGGACCCATTTTATGAGAATGTTGTAATGGAAGCCAACACCCAAGAGGACTCTCCCCAAATCAAAGAAAAAATCAGACATGTTTTTTTTTTTTTTTTCCACCCATGTGCATCTGTAGCTCCATAGCAAACTGTCTTCGTGTGATTTTGTCTTTGTCTTTTTGGCTTCTATGGGTTCAGAGTCCCGGCAGCTCTCAGGTGGTGTTTGGCAATGGTAGAACTCACACTGGTGAGGTAGATGGATCCGGTGGTTCTAGACTTGCCAACTACTGTCTGGGAGCGTCCGCCAGCTAAAAGAGACAACAACCTGGGCTGGTCCTGTTGCTGATTTAAAGTCTGAGGAACATTTTTACATTTTTAGTGAGTGAGTGAGTGGCTGAAGGTGATGAAGGGTGGGGTGAGCCTCTGTTCCTCCCCTGCACACCCTGGCCTCAGAGCTCCAGTAACTCCGTGAAGGTCATTTTAGGCTTTTGGTACGTGGTCTCGAAGGTCATCCATCCGTCCGTTTTTCACACCCTGCTGCTGGAACGTATCTACAACGGGTTATGCGTCTGGACAGGTCACATACAATTGCAATGGTTGGATTCAAGAAAAAGCCTCACATTTTTGATGTTATGTAAGTAAAAAAAAGACAACTACACTGTCATAAATGTTCTGAAAATTCATGGCAAATTTGATGCTCACTGCATCTGTTTGTGGGCACTTTGGAGTCTGCCATACAAATTGATTGCATTGTATGCACAGGAGAAGACAAAACATACCTCAAAGTTTCAAGTCCATCCATTCATCCCTTACCTTCCAATTATGTTAATATGGAGTTTTTAGTCAAAGGTCAATAAAAGTTCCTTTTTTTTTTTTTTTAACAGAATGCAGTCAGAGCTGAATACTCCAAAAAAACCTTGTACCTTTCAATAAAACCGCTGTTAGTGGGGTGTATACAGTATGTTCTGGTAAAAAATGAGAAGTTAATTCATCAAAATATTCTACTCAATATTGTATTGTCTCTGTTTTAGATCATTAATTCTCAACAAAGTTCCTCAAGCACCCCTGTCCTGAATGTTTTAAGTGTCTCCTTGCTGTCACACACCTGACTTAACTGGGTGACTAACTAGATAGCATGCAGAGAAGGTCACGCACTCAACAGGTGTTATATGCAACATATGTGCAGGAACAAAGACGCATCTTAAACATGTTGGACGGGGCCTGAGAACCAGGGTTGGGAACCACTGTTTTACATGACTATATCCCCATGAAAAGCACACTAACCATCAGGTACCCATAGACTAGTAGCCTCTTGTCCACTGACTGCTGAAGAAAAGCACCTGCCTTCAGGTCACTTACCAATTTTTAAGGAATATTGAGATTTTAAAAAGTTCCAAAACACACTAAAAAATCCCAACACAGTGTTCTTATAGTTTAAAATGCTGTTAATATGATGCTAAACAGAGTGTTGTAATGACTGGAGTGTTTTTCAGTCAAAGTTGCTCTGCTCCTACCCCAAATATTGCCCCACATAAGCTAACCCTTAACATTAAGGGTTAGCTTAACAATGTTAAGTAAAAAAAAAAAAAAAAAATCAGACATATTTGATTTTGTCAAATATGTCTGACTTTGACATATTTGAATGAATGCCTGTTAAGCAATTAGCTACAGCAATTAGCAAGTAGCCCGACTAGCCAAACTTATAGCTGCTTGTTATGTTAATTTTAATGTAAATACTATTAAACCATGTTTCTTCAACGCTATTGTGAGATTCTCATACTGTCCCATTTCTTTTGGGAGTGTGACGTTACCAAAATTTTTACTGAGCGCCCCTGTGAAGACTTTGATGAGGAGATCCGTTGGTGGCTTGTGTCAGGCTAACTCTTTGACTCCTCTGGAATTCGATGTCAATCTTTAGCTAGCATCTTCTACAGGCAGTCCAAGGGGAGATTCAGTCAAAACTAGTCACATTTTGTCTAGATAACAACTGAAGGAAGCTTTGAATGGGTGTTTTAATTCAGCCGTCAGCTCATCTTTCCACATCAGTTAGCTAGCAGACCCATCACATTTTTAGCAGACTGGAGGTGAGTCATCATTTTTTTTACCACTTAAAGTAATATTTATTACCATATGGGAGTGATATAGATAGATTTTGTTCGTCATGTGCAAAAGTGATAACTTTCAAGGAACCTTTAAGGAATGGCTTGATTGAAAATAATAGCTTGATTGAATTTACCACACTCGCTTTTTTTTGACATGCACTAAAATACCTGACGTATTCTTAAAAAATAGATAAGCAGAGCTCTCAATAGCAGTAAGTTGTCTGAGGCCATTCATGTGTTTAATGGATGAAACAAATTGCTTGTAGTTTGTGCTGATATAACGCAACAACAATAATGGATTTCTCTGCCCATCAGTCAGTTTTTCCTGATAGGTTTTTGACTTTGATGGCGCAGTGATACGAGATGTGCTGCAGTGGACTTTATGCACAGATGTCCAGCCATTCCTGCTTGCAGCCAGCGGCCATCAGAGGACTCCTCTCTTAGCTCCTGTGGCATAATTGCCAACCCATGCGGTGTCGTCTTACCCTCTTCTTTCAATGCAGCCTTGTTGACGACGAATGGTTGAGAGCGAGGGACTCTCCCTCAGATGTTGCCTTGCACTGGCTCAAATCAAGACAAAATAAAACTGCTCTACTCTGAGCTTTCTATATCTGGGTCAGGGTCTGCTAATGTAGGTGACAGGGGGATATGGTGGGATTTAAAACCCTTTATCTGCCTTTGCATTAATCCTGCTTTATGGCCCACACTTGAGCTGTAGCTAATATGATTTGTATTGTCAACGGTTTGCCTGAAGGCCTGGTGTCTATTTGATCTACCAGGATGTCATCACTGGACTTCAGCAAACAGTTGAGCCACTAAGAGTCGGTAAGTGCTAAGGTTGTTCAGATACGTATTTGGGATGATCTAAAATGAAATCCTGTGTTCAGCGGGCAAAATGCCTTAGCCAAAACCATCCGGTGTGTAGTTTGTGTGCTGGCACCTGCTGACTCATCTCTCAAGTTACTTGTTTTTCTTTTTTTAGCACACCCCAAAAAAGGTCCGTAATAAATTCTTCCAAAAAGACTGCGTCCATTGTGTCAGCTTCCCTCTAACGATCTTCTCTGCAGCAAAGTGCATTGTGGGATCGCCCCTGTCAATGCCAGGCCTTCTCCAGATGGGCCGAACAGATCAGGTTACACTGCATTTTTGAGTGCACCCTCTATCCCCGCAGACCACCCCGCCTCCCAACCACCACCTTCAGCAACTCTCTGGCCCCTTTCTCCCTCGGTCTGACTCACTCACAGCTTCCTGGGTGGGTAGAGTCGAGCTGAGACAGAGCTTCTGTGTTCTAATGCAGGCTGCAGAGCATTAGTGGAATAAGATTATCTTCGTCCTTACGCAGTGTCTGGACCGGAGTTGGACGGAGGTGTGAGTCGGCCGCTATTAGGCTGCATTTAAGGCGGAAGATGCTTCATCAGCAAGCATGCCAGCGTTTTTATCCCATTATTTTTCATTGCCTTTCCACAGATCGTTTGAACGTTTTCCATCTTACGGAGATGTGGTTTGGAAGACGGGATCTCCAAGCGTGTCTTTCCACTTTGTAGTGTGATTAAGGTATCTTAGCTTGAGGCTCATGGATCAATCAGGCCCGTCTGTCAGTCGATCTCAAAAGCAAACTTTTTCCACTTGTGCTGTGCAATTGCAATTCAACCTTACTGCTTAGCTCGCACATTGATGGACAGTGCATGTAAAACTATTCACTCCCTTGGATGTTTTACCCTTCTATTGCGTTTACAAGTCAGTCATGATCAACAAGATGTAGCTTTTCTGATTTAAAACAAAAAAAAAGTTTAAAACAGGTGAGGCTTTAATGTCAAAGTGACAACTGATTTCTACAAAACAATGTCAACAATTTGCTGGTCATTAATAGTCATTAATTATAGCAATGACTTGGTCAGGGCAAACCCTCTTGGTGCGTTTTGTAGTTCTTTCTTACTGAATCGCGGACCAAGCACTGCTTTTACCAGTGCCTGCTTCTGGAAGAGGAGTCCTCAAGAAGAGCTTGATTAGAGCTTGAAGGGTTCAACCAATCAGAGGTGGACTGGGGGAAATGTGAAAAAGCTGTATCACAAACCGAATATGCTTTTCTTAACTCTTCTATCTATCTATATATATATATATATATATATATATATATATATATATATATATATATATATATATATATATAGCTTTCTAGACATTACACTATTTCAAGTATAAAGAATAAAGTGTGAAGTGTTTCCAGTTTAGGTCGCAAAAACTCCAATTAAAGATTTAGTGCATACAGTTATTCGGTCATGTTGAAATTCACAAAAGGTCAAATCTTAGGAAGCTCGCAGGCAATTTGATAAGGGACAACTGGAAGTATGCGTTCATCTGGTTCCAAAGCAGTGACTTTTTTTTTTTTTTTTAAGAGATTAAGTCTTGTTTGAGCAAGTGGGGGCTCAGGCCAGAAGCATGTCATCCATATGTGTGGAATATGTGTGCCTGTGTGCAGAGGTGGAGGGCCTGGGATGCACACGTATTAAGAAACGATTAGTGGAGATTAAAGCCCGGCTACAGAGTCTGCTTGCAGGACTCTGGACAAAAAGAGTAACCCAGCCCCTCACCCTGCAGTGCACCCCCTGACCCCCTGCGGTGCTGCGGCCACTAAAGTCATGGCTGGAGCTTCATCCGACAAGTAAGAAGGATCAATGGCGGTGGCTCCCCTCTTCGGATGGATCTTTCACTGCTACATATATTGCTTTCATGATGGAGAACCAAAGCTTTTCTGTCTAGGTCAGAGGTCACCAACAGGGTGTCCGTGGGCGCCAGGCTTGCCCCCACCGAATACCTGGGAGTTGACCTAAAAAAGATATTTTATTGATCATTAAGTTTTATAATTAAAGCTAAACTGGTAGCCGTTTGCAGTACTCGATATCCTCTACATTTCAATCATTTATCCATTAAGTTTATTTCTAACACGGACTTACAAAACACAAAGCCGCTGCATCACCTACTAAAAGATTTGATAGCACTTTGTGGCGGTGCTGCTGACTGAAAGGGAGGGAGGCAGGCTTTTGCAGGAAAACATGCTAATAAGTCCTTTAATCTACAGAGTTGGTTTGCATATCAAACTTAAAATGTTACATGGAGACATGCACTTGGTCTTGTGCGAATCACACTTTCAAGGTTCCAATCCAAAACGACAGGGGAGAGTTTAGGACAATAACCAATAAAGGATGTTTTCATCTGTCTGAACACAATCTTGTTCGGCTTTAATCTGGAGGAAGAGTGGGATGCACACTATGACGCCTGATAGATTAGGGCCTGTATGCTTCTCTCTCTCTCTCTGTTCTGCTCCGCAACAGAAGGGCCCTGCTAGCAAATCCCAGGCTTTAAAGCAGAGGAGGTTCAGGCAGCTTATGATGTAATCAAGGCCCTGTCTGTCACTGCGGGAAAGGTGGGGGGTGGAGTGGAAAGGAGCATTGAGGTTATTGGGTTTTGTGGCATGTGCATCACTCCAGCTCAAAATGAACAGAAATGTGGCATAATTTGAAAAAAAGAAAGATGCAATAAGAGTAAGATACAAAAAAGTGGGCAGCGAAAACTCAGAACATGAACAAAGTTTGATCAGGAAGAAAAAAACTGTTAGATTTTTGCCTTATTTTAAATTAGCATCATGAATCTAAATAAGTGGAAAATATTTTTTCCACTTACAAAGAAAAATTGATTTATATATACTTCAGACTTGTTACAGGCTATACTAGAATAAAATTTAAAACATTGAAGACAAAAACAAAACAAGAAAAAAACAGTTGTTCCACAAGGATCAGATTTGAACAGACAAATCACTTAAAAGTCTACATCATGCTACAAAGCAGTAAAAATCCCCCATGTGTAAGGAGACAAAAATGAATTAATCTTAGTAGCAAACACTAAAAAGCTTGTTAAATAATAGTAAGTAAAGATTTTTATTTATTATTTTGCTGATCCAGAGGTCTGAGAACGTTTAAATAGAGACGCGTCTTTCCTCGTGTCCTTGCACGAAGAAAGACACAATGAGGAAGTTGATTTTGGAAGTATAGGAAGTGATGTCAGAAGTGAAGAGACAAATGTTTGGGTGAAAATCTGGTGGGATTTCTATGGATTTGACTAGGCATCGCCAGACTGAACTTGACAAGTGGGTTGCAGGCACTAGACATTTTTCCCAGAGGCCATACTGTCAAACTCTACAAAGACCAAAGTTTAAAGAATACACGTGGCTTCATTTCTTTTCCGCCGTAGTTTTAAACAGAATATAAAACACAACCTTTGGTTTCCTTTTCTTCCACGTGTCCTGTCGTTTCATATACGTAGAGAAGCTGGTTGCCTACAAGACTGAATCCAAAGTGACCTGTATTTGTATGACCTTCAACAATGTGGATTATTATTGATGCCCTGAGGACCCTACTGATGTGTGGGGGTTTGGTTGAGCCTCCCGCCTGATGTTGTGAAGAAAACGTTTCATGAATTTGGTGGTGAAGTTAATCATCAGCCTGCCAGCCTCAGTCTTAGTATCTTTTACCCAAGCTTGTAATTAAAATGTATTGTGTTCATTGCTCTAATGGCTGTGCCATTTCTATTGTCTTCAATTAGAGACTCTGCAACTAGAGGCTACATCACTGAGGGCTTTGGATGGGATAATTATGGAGAAGAGCCCTGAAAATGGTAAAAGATCACTTGTCATCGCCATCTTTGCCGGCGGATCCTGTAGGGAGAGGATGTCGCGTCCTCTGAGGATTGGGAGCAGATGTCCTGGAATCTGGTTAAGAGTTACTCCCGAACTGCTTTGCGAATGTGGATCTCTTTCGGTTCCTGTTCCCAAGCCTGATTTCGCCATCTGGGAGAGCGCAGATGTTGCCTTTAGGAGGGTCGTAAGCCACACCTGTGGATTCGAGAATACACGGCGCCGTTTAAAGAAAACCACTTCAGGGAAATAAAAAAAAGAAAGAAAAGATTTTTCACCTTTTTAATAGAAGAAAACTAGGAACCTCAGACTGGATCCATTGTCCAGCGGGGCTCTGAATGAAGCTGTTGAACAGAACAGATGAGAAGCCGCTTCCAGAAGGTCTCATTCAAAGCAAGGCCAGGTTAGCCGACCGCATCCGGGTTCTCTTCCGCCTGCCAAAGACATTCCCAGGAGCCCTGCCCTTGATTTCAGTCTTACTTTCCCTTTAAACAACAACAAAAAAAAAACCTTCAATGTCCAGCTTAAAAGCTCCTTTACTTAGTGATCGAAAGTGCTTCCTGTTATGTTGGAGTGTAAATTTAATTGCTCTTTAGAGAAAGGATGTCATACAAAAATGGTGGTGGGAGAGTGTTTGTCTGGGTCTGCGTCACGCTCTACCCCCTTTCTTTAATGAAAAAGAAAACATCTGGAAGCTTTGAGGTGGTCTAGTCAAAGTCTGGACTTTGTGTTCAGGCTGAAAACCCATCCGGTGTCACTAAATTGAAACAGATCTGCAAAGATGAGACAAACAAAAGACTTTGGCTGTAGTTTCTGCCGACACAGAAACAGTGAAAAGTACTAAATAACCCCCAAATATTTCAAATTGCATTGTCACTTTAGTTGGTTAATATTAATAAATTAACACACAACCTATGTTAGGAAGGTTTACCCATCAGCAGAGGAGGCGTTTGACCGAGAAACATCTCACTGGAGTCGGTGGGGTTTAAAGTAAAGGTTACAGCTGTTTCAGTCTTCCACTCTGGAGACACATGTCGTTTATTTTGCGGCTCAAAACGTTCATCTGCATCACAAATGTTGTCACATTTAATCCAAATTTGACTTCCAGCAATGTAGCGAAGGGACGCCGATCAAGAAGATTCAAGAGATCCACGTTAAAAATGACATACTAAAGGTTGCGCCTCCAACTTCATGCACTATAAATAATAATAATAATTAAAAAAAAAAAACAAGACGGGTTTAGTAACGCAGCAGTAAACAACAGCATAATGTATATCCTGAGACTGCCAATCTTTGGCGTGTTTGGGGATGAGAAAAAAAAAAAAAACGGAAACAAGCACATGACAAGACAATGTAATTTAATTTAGCTTTCCCCTCTAATGTGAGGAAATGATGCGGGAGTGTGTGAAGGAGCAGCGATGGGGAACGAGAGGAACCGAAGGGAGTGACCGCTGATTGAGGCACAAAAAAATAATCGACTAGCATTACATAGCAACGTACACATCAAGCCCAAAATTGATCGTGATGATATTGTGGTGGCTTTTCTTCCGGGTTTTTTTTTCTTTTTTTTTTCTGCTTTTTGTTTAGTGAGGGTTAATTTTACAGAAATAAATACTAGACACTCAACATCACAGAGCTTAAAAAATATGAAGATAATTGAAATCCAACAACGAAAGCCTTATCTTTTACATAGTAAACACAATGCATTGGTAATCATTTTTACTTTCCCCTGCAGTGGTACATTTAAAAATATATTCAACATCGTACACAATGTGTTGTCTTGGAAAAAAAACAACAAAAAAACAAAAAAAAAAACAGAAGAGAAACAAAGTCTCCAAGATGGCTGTTCAGTGCATTCTACGCCGTCCGAGGTCCACAGTGTCACTGCTCCAGGGTCACGACCTCCACCGCCTGGCCGTCCAGCGTGACCGTGTTGTCTATGCGCGTGGCGACGGGCGCCATCGCCACCTGAACCGGCCGGTTGCCCTGGGCGAGGCTGGTCACTACAGTCTGGTACATGCTGACCGGGATCTGGACCAATCCTGACGGGAACAACGCAGAGCGGAACCGGCGTCAACAACCCAAGCAGAGGAATGACTGATTATCAAATGATGACGTTTTTTTGTGTGTTGTTGTTGGGGCGTCAACAACGCAGTTTTTATGCTAAAAATGTCCCTGGATGTGTAGATGAAGAAAAGAAGCACATATCAGTTGAATAAGAGGAAATTTAGACGACTGGAACATAAATTTAGATGCACAGAATGGGTCAGTGGACGGACGGAGAGATGTGTCTTTTTTTTTTTTCCATATTTATCCAGCCCTGGAAGCTAATAAAATGAAATTCCACACTCCCTCAGATTGTATAGGAACCCTGCGTGTTACTTCATTGAGCATTCTACCAGTCGGACATCCTCGGCTCGCTTCCCCCATTCCCAGCTGTTTTGGTGTTTTGAGTCTCTGCCTGCAGGGATTATTTGCTGCGGACATGTGGGCCTTTTGCTCCTCCCTGCAAGCTGTCACTGTGCCACAAGAAGGCCTGAATATCAGCGCGGGACATGGCAGCGGCTTGCGATCGCTCCTGCAACTGTCAGCTTAGACCAGGTTAAAATAAACTCATTTGTTTTACTCTAGTTTAGTTTCTTCCGGCTCATCTTCAATTGCCCCATTTATCTTTGCTGTAAATTTAGTTGTAGTAATTTCTTGAGCTGTGCTCGTTGTGTATACGTTATGGCACGCGCTTCGCTCATGGGCTTTCTTGACCTCTGCAGGCCGTGAACAGTAAGCTGAGACAAGAATGCGAACCGATTGATTTTCTATAAGTGCTCCGCCCCCGTTCAGCACCGAGAGCGATGCTGGCTCAAAA
Source organism: Poecilia latipinna (assembly GCF_001443285.1). NCBI lineage: Eukaryota > Metazoa > Chordata > Actinopteri > Cyprinodontiformes > Poeciliidae > Poecilia > Poecilia latipinna. Next base: position 94,688 of record NW_015113987.1, on the reverse strand, counting down.
CATCTGCATGTGTCTGAATTGTCCATCCAAGAGCAGACATTTCGAAAAATCTAAACAAGCAGGTGAAGCCGTGCCTGCGTGTGCATGAACTGTACGCAGAAAAGCAAGAGGACATCTGTGTGTGTGTGTGCTGACAGCTGGTGAAGCGATTAAACCCAGGATTGATGATGGAGTGGATCAAGCTTTGTAGGAGGGATCTATATTCATGGATCTGGAGTCGTTTAGTTTTTGTTTAGCACTGTAATAACGTTATTATTCAAAGCAGGAAGTGTTACTACAAGGTGCAACACAGATGAAACACGCCATCTGTTAAATTAGCACAGAGTAGATTAAAACTAAGGCGAGTGTCACTGGTGTGAAGCTTAGACGTAGTAAGGCTAATTGGAAACGCCATTGACTGGTTAGCATTTGCGAAACTTCACCCATTCTGACCTAAAATATGGGATTTCATGTGGCAGACTGATAGAAAGTACAGCATGAATGTGAAGTGGTGGAAAGTTACACTCGTTTCCCTCTAATCAGACGCCCCGAAATAAAATCACGTGGCGCTTCAAACATGAACACAAATGAAGGTCAAACGTCTTTGGATCTCAGTTGTTAAAAAAAAAAAAAAAAAAAGTGAAAATGACAATTTTTCTCTCGTTTCACATTTCCAAACTACTTTGCGGCGGTTGGTTCCAATAAGCTACATTCGAGTCTGTGGCTTTAAAAGACGAAGGCCTACGAACACTCCTGTCGTATGCATACGATGACACAGAGGGGCGAGAAGCGGTACCTGTAGCGTCCTGGACCCCGGCGAGGGCCCCCACAGCAGCTGCCGTCTCCGCCAGCACGATCTGCCCCCCTCCTTGAAGAGTGGCCTCGGCCAGTGTTGCTACGGCGTGGGCTGCTGCCTCGCTGCAACACAACCAAAACACATTTGTGCGCACGTTTTTAAAATGCTATTGCATTAGCAAAAAAAACCCCCCAAAAAAACAAAAAAAACAAAAGGTAGATGGAAAGTCTAGGGCCTAAAGATACAATCTTCTGGCAGAAAGCCTAAAAGCTTTGAGACCTATACACACGCACACACACACACACACGCACGAGCTCACGGGTTATTAGAGATGTGAGGTGAAGAGGCAGGAGTGTATGAGCGGTAAGAGGCTTTACTTGTCTGGACTTACAGGGAATCTGTCACATCTCCCCAAAGGCCAGGTGCTACGGCTTTACCGGAGCAGTTTTATTAACCAGATCGACTCGGTGGAATTATCGGCAGCTTATTACCGCCGCAGCTTTGATATGAACTCATGGAAGCAACTGCGACGGCCGGTAATCATATTTGTGACAGAAGCACAAGATAAGCGGAAAGGAAGATGCGCTGCAAGGGTACTTAGTGATAAAAAAAAAAACAACAGAGAGGCTTCTGGAGCTGGAAAACAGACAAAATGTTCCAGGGTGAGAGGAGAGGAGCAGCTCAGCACGAGTAAACAGCAGCAGGCAGGGGAGGGGAGAGGAAGCAGGACTCAGGAGGGCGCAGGTAACAAGCCCCGATGGGAGATGCTCATGCACGTCTCAAGAAGGATCGCCATGACAGCGGTGCAGTGGAGAGCGAGCAAACATCTCAAGCAATTAATGATGAATTCAGCAAATTCAAAACTTTCTTTTTCTTTCAAGAAAAACAAAACATCTTTTGTCCTGCGAATCGAATCCAGTTTATCTCAGCCGCCGTCCCCTTGGCTTCTAATTAAAAAAAATAATAAAAAAACTAAACAGTGTATGACAAACAATTTGCTGTCGGGTAATTAATTAGCTGCTGAAATGGCACGAGAGGCAAGGTGACTCATCAGCGTCGAACCCCGGCGACCCGCTGAAGCAGACGCAAGTTTTATTCAAGCGAAAATTAAGAGTGGCGCAAACAAATTCGAGAGACATGGGGGTAAATGTTGTGAATGCGCCACAGCCGAGTCCCGCGAGGTGGAAACCTCAGCGTTTTCTGCCAGACATTGAAAATGTGAGTGTTTTTTTTTTTTTTTTTTGGCTTCACACTGTGGAGTACTTTGACAACAAAGTGAAAATAAGACTTCTCAGTAGGAGTGCTATAACTCAGAGCAGTATATTTACCCAAAATATTTCAAATATGAAAGCGTAGATGTTTAAAAAAAAAAAAAAAAAAAAGACGAAGTACTTTTATGCATTATTTTATGTTTTACAAACCAGTAAAACATGAGGAAAAGTGCAAATAGCTGCTCGCTCAAGGGTCGAGGGTGTGAACGCACCTCGTAACAATAAAATATCACTTTACTTCCTGTCACAGTGAAGTCTGTCTTGCAAAGTGCTAAAAGTTTTGTTTTTTATAAATACCTCAAGGAATAGTGTCATGATCTGTGTTTATTTTGAGTTTTTCTATGTTTTCCTGTTTCCCTGTGAGTCTCTGTCCTGTCCTCCCCGTTGATTGATCCCCAGGTGTGTCTCGTTTCCTTAATTACCCCGTGTGTATTTAAACCCACCTGTTGTCTGTGTTCCTCGTCGGGTCCTTGTCTAAGTTTGTCTCACGTCTAGTGTTCACCTCCAGTAGAACTGTTAAGTCCTGGAAAGCGTTAGCTCTCGTTTAAGTCCTGTTTACCAGTTGCTACCGGTATTTGGCTGTGTGCCTGTCTCTCTGCCGTGCTGCCTGTGTTGGACTGTTTGAGCATCTTCATCATTAAATATCTTCATCATCACTATAACCTGGGTCTCAGCGTCTCTCCTCACCACCAACAACCCCACCTCATGACAAATAGGTTCACATTTTTCCTTGTAGATACCATTCCCTAAGAAGCTTAAGCCGACGCCCACTTCGTTTGGACATTACATGACCCCGCCCCGCTGACTGACCTGTTGAGAGCCATGGTTACGGTGGCTCCAGGCTGGATCTCTTGACTGGCAGCGACTGCGGCTTCAGCCAGCGATGCTACGGCCTGCGTGGCCTCTGACGCTTGAGTTGTCTGGATGGTCATCTCTCCTCCCTGGAGTGTGGCCCAGTTCTGTTCCACCGTGGGAAAATGTAGTTTCAGAACAACAACAACAAAAAAAAAAAAAAGGTTGCTGTGTTCTCCCTTTACCTCCACTCCCTCTGTTAATTACGTGCATCTGTAACGAATGTTTCGGAAAGCAATACGGAGTAAACATTACCTCCCCGTCTGTAACAGTCGAGTAGTTGACCTGCGCCACAGTGACGCCGGGAAGCTCGGACGCGTCTGCCAGAGTTGCTACCGTGTGTCCCGTGCCGACCTGGAAGAGAAAAATGACAGAAAAAAAAAAAAAATGAGTGAAAGCTTCCCCACGGGAATCTTGAAAAACATTTAACCGCTCAAAACTCTCCACGAAAGCAGAGCAGCGCAGAGCCCGCGCGCACCTGGATGAGCGAGACGGTTCCGTCGGGGTTGTTGACGGTCTGCACGACGGTCTGCGAGGGCACGAGGTGAGCGATGCTCTGGGCCGCCGTCAGGTGGTGCTGGGCGGCGCTCGCGGTCGTCACCTGCTGGTCCTCGAACGCGTACAGCAGGTCCTCGCGGCCGTGCTGCTTGTAGCAGTTCTTCACTATGGTCCGCAACGCCTGCGTCCATGACACCTGAGGAGGACGCGCGGAGAAGAACGGTTCAGGACACATCAAAACTTTTCCCAACGTCGTAAGATTTTCAGTCAAATAACCGCACGAGAACGTTTCGCACTCTTTGCTTCTGCTCCTCGGTGCGGACGTCGCTGCGAACGTTGGCCCAGGGGATGTCGTCAGGCCACCACACGGGCTTGCAGCTCTCCTTCCCCCAGCCGGGCTTCCCTCGGCCCGTCGAGTACTTCAGCATCTCTGGAATGAAGGCTCGCAGTTGAGCCTGGAACGAAGACAGACGGAAAGATAAAAACGGCAAATCTTTTTTTTTTGTTTTTTGTTTTTTTCGGTCAAAAATGTCGACACGCACACGCCCTTGAGCGGGCCGCGGTGGACGCGCATCGATCGGACACACACCGAGAGGGTGAAGAACTGCAAATAGAAACAGGGTTGCTAAAAGGAGAACGTGTTCATTGGGAGACCGATCTATGGCTGCGGCTCCAGGCGGACACCAGGAGAAGCTCCTGGGTGGCTCTGGCAGCGCAGTACGCTTTTTTTTTTTTTTTTTTTGGCCTAAATGTAAAACGCTAAATTTCACCCACTCTTTAAGATGATTTCTTACGGCTGTTAGTTAAAACAATACAAGGGTTTGATTTAGATCCACTCCACTCTGTCACTGGATGGTCGTCGCCATCCATGTCTCAGTTTAAGCAGGAATGCTTGATGCAAGATTTTTGTTTTGTTAAAATAAACTTTTTGCATTTACTAATATTCAAATGCATAATGACCCATCTATGCCTTTCAAATAATGCATGCAGTCACAGTTCCCGGCATGCTGTGGTGGGGTTTTAGTGCCCGTGTCCTCAGTGTCCCAGTAATATGCACACATCACCAGAGGATTATATTGCACAATGAGGCATTGCAGCATCTGCCTACCTTGACATCACAGGGCTAAATTTGGTTCTGAGAGAAATAAATCCACTCCCCCCCCCCCATTTCCTAAGTCACAATCATCCACCAATAAACTGCTTCGCAGGGCGTCACATGACGACGCACGACAAAATGGATCTCGGAAGAAAATGGAGGGTAGGCGGTGGTTAATTACAAGCCGCTCCGACGAAACAGAGGCTACATCTGGTGGCTGGAGCGAGGGAAGCCTGGGTTCGGCGAGCAGTGGGACGCAGCTTGGATTAGCCAAGGGCAGGGACTTAGCTGTAAAGGGATTCTTGCGTTTCCACCTGTGGGTGATGCGGATGTTTGTGTGCGGGGCCAGATGGCTTAATTAAAGTGGCTAGTTTGTTAAGTGGCATGTTGCCCTCATGCGGACCACCCCACCGCACTACACCTCCCCCTCCCAGCTTTCAATCTTAATCCTCCAAAGCAGCGGGCCAATCAGAGTTCGGTACGGCGGGCTGTATTGCCAGGTCCCTGAACCTAACAAGACTGGGGGGGGGGGGGGTAAATTACGGGCCCGGGCAAACCCGGGGGTCCCCTCTCAAAGAGCCCCCTTTTTTGTGCCG
>NW_015113987.1:80236-86438 GCF_001443285.1 Poecilia latipinna | reverse complement strand
GGAGAGAGATGACAGGCGGCTGCATAACCCGAGCCTTACAAATTAAAAAAAAGTGGGGGGGGGGGGTTAATTACAGGCTCAGGCTAGACCTGGGATCACCTGCTACAGATGCTCCTTGTATGTGACTGGAGCCTGTGTGTGTCAAACACATTGCAGATTATTGTGTTGTGATATGTATCAGGAGAAGCAGCTCGCTTTAATGACTTCTATCCCCTCGGTTTGCGAGGTTTTCCCACAAGAGGGAGGAAGGCCGCACGTTTCCAACACACGGCACTGCACACATCTCTAAGAGCAGCCGCACCGTTCCACCTGGCCTCGCCGCACTGAGTGAGGCAACAGGTTACGCACGATAATCCCATCCTACAACCTCTAGAAAAACAAAGCGCCGACTGACACCTGGCCTCCGAGGATTTATCTGGGCGCTGGGATTGGCTGGGAACGCTCCCCAGGGCCGTGGACTGTCTCTGAGGGCCGCCGGCGTGCCCTGCTCTGACGACGAGCCGCAGGGTGCATCAGCAGCACGGGGGACGGCGGCGTAAACAAGCCGGGCTCCCTCGGGCGAACAGAGGGCTAATGCTGCCAGCGAAAGGCCCGCCAGGCGCTTTCTGAAAGACGGGAGATGCTGCCCCGCTTCGGCTGATTCGGCGTTTTTAATTGCGAATTGAGTGTCGCGGCTGACGTAGGAGAAAAGGTGGAAGGGAAAATAAACGTGTGCATTTGCGTACATTTAAATGGTTTTGCTGTAAAGAACTGGGATTTTGTTTAAGGGAGCTTAATATAAATGCGTATAACACTTCTCACTTATTTTACTTGTAAAACATTTAGAAAAATTTCAGCTCTACTTCGCAGTAATGCTCTACTTCCTGTTCCATAAAAATCCCAAGGAAATCCTAATGCATAAAATCTTTTTTTTTTTTATGCTACTCTGGTTTGTCAGAGGGCGCCCTCTGCTGGGAACATCGACTTTATGGTGAAACGTGCAATTAACTGCGCAGCTAGCAGTTGTTCCTTCATTTAACGGGACAGAAGTCTGTGGACGTCTCACCTGTGTCATCTTATCCACGGAGACTGGGATGCCGTCGATGGTGAGCGGCGGCAGCTCTGACGCCAGCTCTCCACCTGCAGGTGCGTGCTCAGCCAGCGCGTTTTCCAGGTCCTCCAACATCATGCTCTTATACTTCCTCACCTGGAGATCAGCAGACATCATGACACGGTGAATCATGCGTCACATGTTTGGATAGACCGTGGCCTGATTGTGCAATTTGTTCTGGAAGAATTTAGATTTCTTTAGATATTTTTTCAACTTTGCACCTTGAAAAAAAAAAAAAAAAAAAAAAAAAAAGAACTGATATGACAGAGACAGGGGATAGTGGATTATGTAAAGAAAACTGACTGCTTTTATAATTTATAATTTACATTTTGCTTAAAAAAAAAAGAAAAAAAAAAGTGCTTTACAGCTTTGCAAAATCCCAAGTTCCAGGACTGCAGTTTTTGTTTTTGCCATATCCTGCAAAACTCTTCAAACATCCAAGGTTCTAATTTTGAGAGATTTAGGAAATGTTTTGAAAATCACATGAGTTCTATGCAAAATTCTGGGGGAAATAAAACTGGACGACTTTCAAAACCTTTGCAGGATTTCACAAAAGCCACAACCTTCTTGCAAATTTAACACAGGATCTTGTTAAAGATTTTTGGGATCTCTAAAAACTTGGGAGCATGAACCTGGGATTATTGTTTTGCATGATTTCACAAATATAACCTAAGACTTTGGAATAACTTTTGTGGGGTCACATAAAAGTATTCCTCGTGGGGCTCGGCACCATTTACTTCCCAAACATTTCTGCAAAGTGCACCGTACGAAGCGTGGATCCACTCACTACGTTCTCCAGAGGAGCCGCACCAAAGACTTTAAACACCGGGTTCGGTTTGGAGGGAGAGACACACAGCACTATGGCCTGCTGGCCCACTCTGGTGGTGTATTCGTCCAGCGTGGCCCGCAGTTTCCTGTAAACGTACGTCGCGTTTTACTCCATTTGTTGAATCAAAAGCAGCATCGACGCAAGCTCAAATGTCTCAAGTTACAATTTTGTAGATCTGTTGGAGTGACTCACCTGAGCAGACGGGTTTGCTGCCTCTTACGGATGGAGGGGTTTGACTCAAAGATGTGAGGTCTTTTTCTTTTTTTGCCGGTTGCTACTGCAGCAGCCGCAGCCATGCCTACTGGACCTGAGGCGCAAACGACAAATGACTTTAAATTCTACAAAGAATAAAAAAATAAAAATAGAAAGTTTTTTTTTAATCTGCTATCTGCTTTTCAAAACAACCTGCGATTACAACGGAAGAACCGCATAATATTTTCTGTATTTTTCCAGATTTAAATTTGTAAACTTATCAGTCATTTTAAAAGCATAATAAGAAAGTTTATCTTGAATATATAGGGCAGATTTTTCTCCAGACGTCAAGCTGTAAGGTGAGGAATCTGCAAAATCCAGACGTTGGAGGGACAATGTTCTCGAACCGTGTTCAGAACATTGGCACCACCTGCTGTCAAACCAAGTGAGTTACACTCCACAAAAGCTATTTGAATTATAAGACCACCATCTGAGAGGCAGCGCTTAAAACGTCCCAGAATAAAGTCGCTTCTTCCAACTTTTTTGGAACCACGTTTTCTCTCGAGCAGGTAAATATTGTTCCCACCTGCAGCAGCCAGGTGAGCAGTGACCTCATCAGTGCCAGCTGAATTGAGGATGTCCGTGTCATCGTAGGGGTCGTCGTCCGGAGAGGACGTCGAGTCTTCCTCCGCGCTCATCATCGAAGCTTCTGTGAAGGTGGTCACGTGTACCTACAGGAAATACATCAGAAGTACACATCAAGACAAAACATATTTTATGGGGCAATACGCAAAGAAGCAAACATGTTTTTGTCACTTGGAATCTGCAAAATCTGAACGGTGAAGCGAACCTGCTGGCTGACGGCGCTCGCCTCGATGGTGGTCATGTGTTCTGTCGGGTTCACGGCGTGTTCGTCCATTATGAGCCGCCAAGCTTACACAGCGAGATCGACAGTACTGCCGGAGAAAGTTCAAGAAGACGTGTGGCTTTGCATGACGAGGACATTTTGCCAATGCACACTTTGTGTCAAATGATGTTTCTTTTATAGAAACGGGCCTGGAAACAGGAACTGATTCATGCTAGGGGCTACAAGAGACTTGATATTGTGTGGAGGTTCATCTTCTAGAAGGACAACTGTCCTAAACATTAAGCCAAGGAGTGATAAAATGACTCCTTTTTATCACTCCTTTATAATCAGATGTTAGAAACGTCAGGTCTACGTCAAGGAAATAATAATAAAAAAGGCTGATAAAATCTCCTGAGTCAGGTACCATGGTGATGCACTAGGCTTATAGAGTCAGTTACCAACCTAACCTGCTCAGCAGCTGAGTTAAATATAATGCTGTTCCTCTCTGATTGAACCAGCAAGTTCATTTTATTTAATTTATACCAGAATTACACATTCTAATCAATAGAATTAGACAATTTTGAAACAGGATGTGTATCGATTTGTTACCAGGGCAACTGTGTCGGGTTTGGCTGACGTCTTTATGGTAAGGACAGAAAATCAGTCAGCATTTTAAGCAGCAGAAATGAGCAAAGGTTTTGAAGAGTTTCAAAACCACTTAAGCTACACGCCATTAATATTTCTATGATCTACAGTCCTAATAAGAAGATAATGAAAGTGCCAGACTGATCCCCGAGCTGTGCACTGCTGGTATGCTGGCTGAAAGAAGGGTACTTAACATTCTACTTCACTTTTAACAAAGATAAATTCTGATGTTTGCAAATGTTTGAAAAAAAAAAAGAAGAAAAACAAAGAAATGGTGCTAAATGCACTGAAGCACCAACACTTTTGCTTACTAAGGTTATGCTTGCTGAAGACATAGCATATAGGCTAATTAGCTAGCTAGTATCAGCTTGTTATAATTGTGTTACCAGCAAAAATGCATAATTACCTGCACACTGGCCACATAAAAATATATTTTTTTATACATTTTGCAGTTGTAATAAATTTATATATATATTTTTTGATAACACTATTCCCAATGTGCTGTGTGACAAGGTAATGTTTACCCTGTGGTTTACTGCAGGCTATGGATAACTAGGTAACCCTGTTCAACCTGATGGGCCATACAGTAGAAAACCATAACAGAACGCTATATGTAAGAATGTAATCTCAATTATTTCATACCAACAGAGCACATTACAAGTGAATGTGTAAACTATTTGGTTATTACAGCCTAAGAGGTGACAATCATATTAACAAGGAAAACAAACATCTCAAACACATGCATGCACACAGGAATTTTGCACACTTTCTTTAAGCAGAAATTATTTGAAACTGAGACTGCAGAATTTAAAGAGTGACAGTTACAAAAGTTTCAATTAAAATATTACATTAAATTTGCAAATTTTTCAGTGTATCACTTTATATCCAGAGGATATAATAGAAAAGAAAATCAGCTAAATTTCTCATTTATTTCTCAGAAGCTTGTTTGCAGTGGATCTTTGCAGTGGGACGAATACCCTGAGCCATAAATAAACGTGTAATAATTCATAAAGTCTGTAACGAGGCTTATACTAACAGAAACAGGCATCGGGGGACATTTGTTTCAGTCTGTTATCAATGAGTCCTCTAGGAAGCTAAGCTAGCTATATCCTACATTCGGCTACTTAGCTTCCTGGCTAACCATTTAGCGGTGTACAGACGATTATCTGAATGATATCAACACTATTACGAATACATATCAGTAATCCAGCTTTAAAATGTGACCAATAACGATGTCTGTGTAGGGTGTGAGGCGATCAACAGTAATGCAACAGCTAGCATGAAACCCGCGCAATATGAAACAAAACATAACGCTAAAAAGAGGCCGAGCGGCCTAGAGCTCATCCAGAGCTGCTACTCTCTGTCTGAGCTGGTTGTCGAAACGCGCCAACAACATCTTTCCCTCCCAAAAAAAAAAAATGGAAAAAAAAAAAACAGCGTCAAATGCTAAAGCAAAGCAACCCGAGTCAACATCTAAACAACCATCAGCTCTCGCCCCTGCGCTGCCGGGTTCGATGATGCGGCTGCGCCGGGGCTGAAATAAATGGAGATTGCGCGGTAGGGCACTAACCTCAGAGCGGCTGCGCTACTTCGGGCCTGCGCCGTACAGCGGAGATGGAGCCGGGCTTTGATGGAGGACGGAGAGGAGCCAGCACTGAACACAATACTGATCCGGTGGTGCGTTCAAGTACCACGCCCTTGCTTCTGCAGTCACTATTGCATACAGACAATGACTCAAAACACGCTGGAAAAATGAAGCATTACTGTTTATTCCTAATGAGAAACAAGATGATATGCTCTGTTTATGTATGAAAAAGGAAAGAATGACACAAACAAAACAGTGTTGGTGCTTAGACCTACATGAAGTTTCTTTATAACTAGAATTTTCGTTTTTTTTTTTTATAGTAACAGTGATAACAAACATATTTAATCAGCTAGCATTTTCTGGGTTTGTTAATGGTTGTGTGCATACTTGCAGAAGTAGAGTAGCCAATAATTGTAATCAAGTAAGAGTATCAATTCAACATCTTTCTAATCAAGTAAAAGTAAAGAGTGGTCATGCAAGAAATTACTCAAGTATATTTTGATCACAATATACAATTTATCATTTGAATATGATGTAGTCTGGTAGACAAAAGTATCAATTATGTATTATGTATTCTGGCATTGTAAGACTAGAATTTTAAAGATAAAAACAAATAACATGACTACAAAAATAAATACTGGCAGACGAATCACTTTTCCAGAGCATTTATTATTTCAGTATAAGACTTCCTAAACTAATACTTAAAGTAGCTATTGTTTATATATTGGAACAGTGAAAAGAGTTTTTAGTAACGATGGTGTTTATTGTAGATTCACTTGATCTACAAATGATTGAGAGGGAGTATTATTTAATAATGATTTTACTCAAGCAAAAAGAAACAGATTTGTGTAATAAAACTTGTAAAAGTAATTTTTTCCCCAAAAAAGTTGCTCTAAATCTAACTCATATCTGTGCTATATATATATATATATATATATATATATATATATATATATATATATATATATATATATATATATATATATATATATTTATATATATATTTATCTCTGT